>NW_006922167.1:439340-447880 GCF_000298275.1 Orycteropus afer afer
TTTTTTTGGTACGTATCTAAGAAATGTTTGTTTTATAAGTTTGATAATGGTGTAACCCTGTGATATGTAAAAATGACTAGATCAATTAAAACAGAAAACACTCTTTGTTCAACACCTCAACCACCTAGCAGCTGAACTTTTTTTTCTAATAATGATCAGTAGTTGTAGCTAAATTGACGTCAGCAGAAGGCATTATTTAACTTCACAATGGACACTCCCTTGTATTCCACAGAGAAGAGCTGTCTTTGGCCCAAAGTAAAATGTCTTTAAAATCTCTAGCAAGACTTAATCCCATGTGACCTAATTTCCATCATGTTTTTGTAAAAATCTAGAAAGTGAAATACTTGCTAATACATTTAGGAAAATAAAATGAGCATTTGTGATTGATTAATCCAATTAATTTCATACACTATTCTGTGTCTTGAATATGGTGAAGTGACCCAGCTAATAAACTGAGAGACACCACCTCTATCATTACAACCTATTTCATGTTTAAAAGTATTTAGGAAACACTAGATTAAACAAAGAAAAGAATGTTTCTTTGCTGCAGAGTTGTGTGAGTCCTTAACTTATTAATGTACGTTTTGAATTTCCGAAGAAGGAGCTCTGGTAGTATAGTGGTTAAGGCATTTGGCTGCTAACCAAAAAGCCCGTGGTTCAAACCCACCAATTGCTCCACAGGAGGACGGTGAGGCAATTTTCTTCCCTAAATATTTACAGCCTTGGAAACACAGTGGGGGTCACTATGAGTCAGAATCTACTCCATGGCAGTGAGTGAGTTAAAGAGAGTTTGCATTTCCAAATTAATTTGGCCATAGAAGCTTTTCTCCATCTCACTCAACCCCCATCATCTCGTGTGACAAATGAACCCAAGAATACACTCTTTTTGGTACACTGCTGCTCTTGAGCTTCTAAATCTACCCCTGGATTAGTTAGGCCAGTACTAATCTGCACATCTGGGTGCTCTCAGAGTAATTTTACTGAATTGAATATGTTGTTGTTGTTGTTGTTATGTGCCGTGGAGTCGGCCCCGACTCATAGCGACCCCTCCTTGGGTTTCCGAGGCAGTATCACTACGGAAGTAGGATCGCCCAACCTTCTTTCTGAGGAGTGGCTGGTGGGTTTGAACCGCCAGCCTTCTGGTTAGCAGTCAAGTGCTTTAGCCACTATACTACCAGAGCTTAAAAACGTAATATATATGTTGCTGTTTATTGTAAGGGTATCACTGAGACACTCCACCTAATGATCTTTAAGAGGATTCATAGGAGAAACTTTTCTCAAGCTTCAGTCTCAAGAAATGTTGCACTTCACTGGTGTTTCTGCTTGCTTCTATTTTATGGATACAAGGAATCAGGTTGCCTTCTAAATAGTAACTGGTCAACTGGCTGGAGCCAAATTTGTGACTGGACTCTTACAAAAATGGAGGAAGGACCTCATAACATTTGTTTGAAATGAACCTCATTCCTGGCTTCATCTCTCTTATTTTTTCTCTGACTTGACTTCCCCAACCACAAAATTTTACTTTGACTTTATCTAGGTATGCTGTATTTTATTTTTAAGCTGTTTTACATCATTTCTGGCTAAGGGAGAAAGGAAAAATAATGAGAGAGGCAGCAAGAGAGAAAGACGGAAGGAAAACACCTTCTTTGGTGAGTCTTGCTGATTCCTTCTGTGTATAACCAAATTTTTGAAGTAAACATGAACAAGAAGTTTTTGAAAAAAAAAAAGCAGTTTCCATAAGAAACTTCTGGCAAAATGAAAATTTGCTCAAAGTGTACCAAGGAATGTGAAAGAGTCCAAGTTAAACTTAAAATGAGGTGGGAAGCAAAATTCATTTACTGTGATAAAAAAGAAAAGATATTTGTACGTAAAACCACTGCCATTGGGTCAATTCCAGCTCAAAGTATCCATATAGGACAGAGTAGAACTACCCCATAGGATTTCCATGGCTGTGGTAGCATAGTGCCTAGGGCATTTGACTGATAACCAAAAGGCTGGTGGGAACCACCACCCACTCCTCAGAAGGAAGATTGAGCAATTTACTTCTGTAGTGATACCACCTTGGAAACCCAAGGAGGGGTCACTAGAAGTTGGATCTGGCTTGATGGCAGTGAGTTTGGGGTTGTTTTTTGTTTTGTTTTGTTTTGTTTTTGAATCTTTACAAGACTAGGCTGCCACAACTTTCTTCTGCTGAGCAGCTGGTGAGTTTGAACTGCTACCACAGCCTTGGAAATCATGTGGGGGCAGTTCTACTCTGTCCTATATGGATACTTTGAGCTGGAATTGACCCAATGACAGTTTAAACTGGGTTAGCAGCCAAGTGTTTAACCACTGCACCACGAGGGCTCCTTTAGGTGTACGTAGGACAGTTCAAAGACATAAATTCTGTGGCAAGGTCTCAAACGGAGGAAGGTCACTGATGAGAACAAAAAAGACCAAGAGGAGAGAGCTGACTGGGTTTTAAGATAACATAATTTTGGCAAAACAAGAAACAGGCATGAGGCAATTGAGAAAAGAGATGACAGGACAAAGCTGCATCTGTGAATCAGAATTTATTGTAATCAGGTAAGTCAAAGAACAAAGGATTAGATATACTGCAGTAATGTTTTATGAGAATCATGCCTCCCTAATACATAATTTGGACTTACCCCTAAATATGCCTAACTTGTATTTCTACTATTTCTTTGTCATTGCCTTTACGTCACAATCATCTCCTACACTGAAATGAGTAAAGAGGAACATTATTCCTTTAAACTGTAATTACCTAGGGTTTTACTGGACTTTGCTTCTATATTGGGTTGAGGCAAAGATACACAAACTTGGTCACATTTAGTTTTAGAAAGAACTTAATCACACAAAGGGGAAAGAGGTCGCTGGAAGGGACCTAAGAGGTCATCTGAACCAAACTCCCAAAACTGCACATGAGGAAATGAAGCTACCAGAAAGGGACTTGTCATTTTCTTAGCTTGTAAATTGTAGCTCAAAGCAGTGTAATCAAACAACAAAACAGAAAATACAAAAGGTAGTTAAGTATCAAGCATTGGATAAGATCCAGGTTCCAAAAGGAGGCTCTCATGGCCCACCTTGATGGGACATTTGCCTGCCTAGTCTCTCTAGCTTCCTACTGTTAGCTACTATCTCCTTTCTCTTTATGCAAAATTTCTTAGGCCCCCACCTAACAAGGCCAGCAGCACATATATCCCCTGAGGATGCTATATATCACTGTCATGTCTTGGCTTAAGTCATGCTGTTCACCGAGGCAATAGCCTAATCCTTTCTCCTTTCTCCTTTAGCTGGCTAATCCTATTCACTCTCCACCGCTCAGCACAAGCTCCATTTCCTGTTTCCTCCAGGAAGGCTGCCCAGACCTGCCTGTATCATCAGCCCAGGTGAGAAACCCTCTCTTGAAGTACTGAATAGTGTTTATAAAAGCCTGGGTCAACTTGCCTGCATTTGAATCCTATCGTTATTCCTTACTCTGTGGTGTGATCTTGGGTCCCTCAGTCCCTCTGTGCCTCAGTTTCTGTATCTGCAAAACAGGATTAAAAATGTGTCCATCTCCAAAAGGGAGTACTTGGCTGTTGCAAACAGTTACAGTCAGCTGCCAGCTGAAGGCTTGGTTGTTTGTGTTCACCCAGAGGCAATTCCAAGGAAAGGTGTGGCAATCTATTTCTAAAAATCAGCTATCAAAAACCCTATGGAGCACAAGTCTACTTCGACACACATAAGTTATAATCAACTCAGTCGCAACTGGTTCATTTTCTTTTTCTTTAATCTCAAAAAAAGATATTCTTATATAATAAAACAGTGTATACAATAGAACGTTCTTACAAAACTTCTTGGCACGTTATAAGCACTCAATTAATGCTAGCTACTACTAAGGTTATCGCAGTTACTGATCACGCTGAAATATTTGTGAGCTCCTTGAGGTTTGAGAAAATGACTTATTCATCTCTGTATCTCCAGTCCTTAATTTGGTGCTTGGCGCTTGGTAGACGCTCAATGTTTTATAAATGAATGAATGGATGAGTTCTTGTTGTTGTTGCTATGTGCTGTCGAGTTGGACCTGACTCATAGCGACTCCTCCTTTGGTTTCTGAGACAGTATCACTACAGGAATAGATTGCCCAACCTTCCTTCTGAACAAACACTGCCTCCCCTTCGGGGAATCGAACCCTGGTCTTCAGTGTGACAGGCGGGAATACTCACCACTATACTAACTAGGACTGGTGTTGAATGGATGCGTACAGGCTATTTATTAATTTCTTTTGGTCAATCAATTTGCAGGAGTCGCTTGGGGTATGATTTGTATTTGAAAGATTGTGGTAAAATGGAGCAGTGAAATAGATCAATTGCATTTTGAGGCAGGCAGGTGTGGCATTCTACCAAAATATTTAAAGTTTCAATGAGATTTTTTTTCTCCATGTATCTCATCCATGACTGTTTCTAGAATCCAGTACCAGGCCTAAAAGAATAAAAGAGGGGAATTCAAACTATTCACCCATTATATCAAAGTGGAGATGATATCTCATCTCTTATCTAGAAGTCCTGCATAAAATGTCCCTCTTGGATATTATTAAAAGGCAATGTGGAAAGGATGTGTTTTATTCCCCATTCGCCATGTTCAACCCTAACACAGTCTCCTCCCCTCCCCGGGGAGGAGAATGAAACTAAATGTACGCGTGACTTTGAATGTAAAACAAACTCTTAAAATAAAAAAAAATTAAAAAAAAAAAAAAGAAGGAAAAAAACAACTAAGTTCTTGAGGTACAAACCACTAGAGAAAAACAGAGAAGGAACCTCTTTTGAAAATGAAATAAAATATTCAAAAAAAGAAAAAAGAAAGGATGTGTTTTAAATAGAACTAGTTCAAAATCAAGTTGACCCTTTTTATAAATGTACACATTCAAGAGAAATTTTCTCCAACTCTTTGCCCTGAATGGTCTGAGTGGCAGTTTATCAGCAGGAATGAAGGCAAGAATGATGAGCTGCAAATGTCACTAACTGGCAATGAGAGTAATTTGTGGTATGTGTTCATCCTATGTAAAAAGGGGAAAAATAGTTTCTAATTCAGTTGGTGCTCTGACACTGTCTCATGAATGAACTTTTGTCCTTCTCTGGCTATTGTTTGGTTTGCACATACTCAGCCTGGAGCTTTTGTAACCAGATATAGAAAATGTAGTGACGGTGAAGATTAACAATAGTGTACAGGCTAGAGTCTGACAACACTGACAGAGAACAAAAGACAACATAACTATTGTGATTTCTAGTTTGAGGAACACAATACAAAATTGTGGCTTATTAGACCCAGCCCTCACCAAGCTCGAGATAAATGAAAAAAAAAAAAGAAAGAAAAAAAGCTCTGTATGCAGATTATAGGCTTTGATTTCCTGCTTTGTCAGGCAAGAGTGCCTTCACTTTGGAAAAGTGTCTGCATTGGTGATGTGGTACAAGCAGTAGGTGACTGATCTCCAGTTTGGTAATTCCCAACCTACTTCTGCCCTCTTCTGCTCCTTAGCCACTCCTCGGAAGGAGGGTCAGGCAACCTACTTCTATAGAGATATTGCCTCAGAAACCCAAGGAGGGGTCGCTATGAGTCAGACCCAACTCGATGGCAGTGAGTTTGGTTGGGTATAACATCCATTGGGAATTAAATGCTCTTTTCTGAAGTTACCTCCTCCATTTGGTTGTCTTTTTGGCAGAAGAGATGAGAAATGTCCTTATGCTCCAGATGACCTTAGGGTCTAGTTGGAGATGTTGAGAGAAGTGAATAGCAGAAGATATTAATTCCAAATCTATTGTAGTGACTCTGAACCCAAAAGAATGAGGGTAATTTTAACATCCACCTCAGGGGGTGATGTCCAGAATAAATTATATTATAATCCCTATATAAATGTTAAATCTGGTATTTAATCAGTAAATACTCAGTGACTGAAATGCACTACATCTAGTATGTATTTTCCAAATGCTTGATTTCATGCAAAGAATGAAAGTTTTGGCTTTTTAGATTACCATAAAAGACAGTGATTTTTTTGTTGCTGACACAAACAAAGTCTATTTTTGCCTCAAACAAAAGTTGAATCATGCTGGGGTATCATCAAAGCACAAGAGAAGCACATGATCTAGTAATTGTGTGGTAAGGAAGCTTTTGAGTAATGACTTCTGGTCATTTTAAGAACTATAATCACAGTGTTTAAACATTCAGAGAGCACTTATCAGAGATCATTTACTAAAAAAGACACATGTCATGGAAACTACTGGAAACTTCACTCATATTATTGTCTCTATCAGTGAGAGTCATGCCAGGAATTGTCAAGGATATTTTTCCCCCTGAGATTGAAGGTGGTGACAATCTGTTTTGAAGCCCCAGCTGGATAAGTAATGAGACCTCATTGGCTAATGGAATTTGGCAGAAAGGTTGTTATACAAACTGTGAAGTGCTCTTTGAAGGGTTTTAGACTAGATTGTAGAGCTCCAACTATACCCGTCAAAATTTAAATTCCAAGATTGTCTAATAGCTCATGTGCCTTGTGAAATATAAGTTGTTTAACTGCTGTCAAATTTATTTTCAAAATAAAATGAACTCTAAGTATGTTTCTAGGTGATGTAAGAGAACTACAACGGGGAGTTTATGGAATTTCTGAGATATTTCATCTTTTTCCTATTTTTCAACCTGAATATGCATATTAAAGAATAAAGATGATAAGATAAATTTATTCCTACTTCCAGTCATAACTGAATTTGTGGGATAAATTTTCTGGTAGGAACTTTTACTGGGTTTTACCAAATTCAAGACTGTTATTCCCGCCCACCTCCCTTTTTTCGAAGATGAGCTTTGGTCTCTTCCTGACTGTTAATACACTACTACATTTGTTAAGTTTCTTATATTCCCAAGTGTTCCTGGACTTTCGTTGTCTGGAATATTGATTTTAATTAGTATTTTCACTTTAGTTGAGCTGAATATCAACATCTCTGGGTGCCTCTGCTCTGCTGTTCCTTCTTTCAAAGGAGAGGGAAAAAAAGCTCCTTTCCACATTTGAAAATCAGTAGAAGATTCCAGACCAAGATCTCTGTGCCAATAAGACAGATCTGTGAAGCAAACAATGGGGCCAAAAGAATGATTGGTTCATTTTTATTGTAAAATGCAGTTACTAACAGGTGTGTCAGAAGGAGCTCTGGTGGTGCAAGGGTTGAGACATTCTACTGCTAATCAAAAGGTCAGCGGTTTGAACTCACCAGCTCACTCCACAGGAGAAAGATAAGGCAATCTGCTTCCATAAAGATTTACAGCCTTGGAAACACTATGGGGCAGTTCTACTCTGCCCTATAGGGTCACTGTGAATCATAGTCGAATTGATGGCAGTGTGTTTGGTTTTGGTACAGGTGTATCTATTGAGCTCTAGAGATAGCAGAGAATTAAAAAGCCTCTGCCAACACAGTGGCTTATATGGGTAAATAGAAAAGTCAGTGTCTAATAAAGAAGGAAGGTAGCATTTGAGGAAAGAAAGACCAGGCAGTGTGACTCAAGTTATAAATGTGCAGTATTGCCAGGGGCATATCCTCTAAGTAGTTTTCTATGAAGATGTTACATTCAGGTTTCACTTAGTGACTTGATCTGAATTTACCTTGTACTTCTTTTCATTAAGCATTGGAGATTGCATATTTTCTATTGCTAGGGTTTAAATATTAAGTTAACTTTACAAGAATGTTTTTAGGAGAATGAGTGTAGTCTATTTTGAAGAGCCCTTTTATCCCTGCCATTAATTTCCTCAGTTTATTGTTTAGAACTTGAGTGCTAGATTGTGTGGTGAAAAAATCATGATTTTCTTTCTAGGATAAAAGAATGTCTCAGGAGGCTAAATCTTATAATTTAGCTATATTATTGTAATATCATTAATAAGGAAATACTAATTCATTCAGTTCGTAATCATTTTCTTTTACTTGTTACTTTAACTTTGTATTTTTGTTCCACTCCCAAGGAGATTATTTTGCTCATGTTTTTCAGTTCCTCTTAGAACTGTTTATTTTGACAAATGTGCTTCTAATTTCTGTGAGTCTTTAATGAGTACCAGTGTCTCCCTTCCCTTCCTCCTGTAACGTTTCCTCCCGTGGCTGCAACACAGGATCATCAGAATTCTCTGTCCATTCGGCGTCCAAATTGGCTCTGACAAATATTTCATGTTATTGTGTCCCAGTCTTACTTTGTATGAAAAGTGCTTTTCACTTTCCTTTTACTTGTATCTTCTTATCTGTAGAATGAGGTTACCTATCTTACAGGAATTGTATCAAATAATATATATAAAATTCTCAATAAATGCTCATGGCACATAGGTAAGGATGAATACAAAGTGAGGAACCAACTTACTATTAAAATACTGTAACAAAAATTAAAACTTGTAATGAACCAAGATTTGCAAAAATATTACATATAAATGAAAAAAATCTTTGAGGTAAGTATATCCCAAGGAAAAGAAAGAATAGGCCTGCTGAATAGACATCATGATAATGAAAGACAAAGTGAAAATGTTCCGGCTTTTATTC
>NW_006922167.1:449085-450680 GCF_000298275.1 Orycteropus afer afer
CCAGCTCCCATTCTTAAGATTATACACATATAAATCAATATGCCAAAAATATAAAAATAAAATTTATTTTTTTATGCCAAAAATATAAAAATAAAATTTATTTTTATTATTGTTGTGGTTATCCTTTGGGATATTATTTCCCAGATACATCTTAATAATTTCCCTACTGATCTGGCAATCAACTCAATACAAATTTAATCTTCTTCAATTTATTGTTGCATCTCTCTTCTTAGAATGTTTGATAATGAAGATGAGTGAAAGCTAGTAAGAATAAAACTTATTACTGCTACTATGGTAATCACAGAACTTTACCTAATGATATTTCACCAGAGACACTCTCCCTTATTCAAATACCTGTCCATTAGGGACTCTAGATGAGAAGAAGCAATTAATTTGTTTTCTTTCAAGCGACAAGAGCTGTTCTTATTTTCATTTTTCCTGTATTCATAAATTTACCTCTGGGAGTTATTTAGACACTTTAATCTGATGTTTCTTTATTGAACTAAATACTCAACAAGCCAGTACAAGGCTTCTTCACATAACCTGATAATCTGACTCTGCTGGCTATGTATTTCTGATGGAAAACATAACAGAACCATCTAAAAGTGGTTGGTGAATGATTATCATAGCATAACTTTCCCGAAATAATTGCATTTCATTAAAGTGGTTCCTAAGTCATTAGTCTCAGAGACATTTATTTGGTCATATTAGCTTACAGTATTCAAGGCGACAAGACAACAAACTACATATTTATGAAAATACTTAATCATCAAAGTTCACAGTAAGTTTAGCAAATATTTTAACAATGAATACTCTTTAAAAGACATCTTCAGTAGTATGATTTAGCTTCATCAACATTATTTTAAAAGAGAAGAAATTAGAAATGACCAGTACTTTGATCAAAATTACAATTCAGAATGAATAGCAATGCCAACTTCATATTAATTCTCTGGAAATGTGTGAGGTGTTGGAAGAGTTAAAAAATTGCCTAAACCATATAAACATTTTTCTCTACTTAGCTCTTTTTCTTCTCTACTTCTACATCTTTCCTTCTTCTGTTTTCTCCTTTTGAATTTATTCACTCTTTTTCTGTCTTTCACATTGCTTTTTCTCTTTACCTTTCCTTGTTAGCTGCTAGGGAGTTGACGTTGACTCACAGGAACCCTGTGTACAACAGAATGAAACACTACATTGTCCTGTGCCAGCTTCACAATCCTTCCTATCTTTGAGCCCATCACTGAAGCCACTGTGTCAGTCCATCTCGTTGAGGGTCTTCCCTTTTGTCACTGACCCTCTACTTTACCAAGCATGACATCCTTCTCCAGAGAGTGACCAAAGTAGGTGAGATAAAATTTGATCATTCTTACTTCTAAGGAGCATGTTGGCTGTACTTCTTATAAGACAGATTTATTCATTCTTCTGGCAGTCCATGGTATTTTCAGTATTCTTCCCCAACACCGTAATTCAAATGCATCAATTCTTCTTTGGGCTTCCTTATTCATGCTCCAGCTTTCACATGCATATGAGGGTATTGAAAATATCATGCCTTGGGTCAGGCACCTCAGTCTTCATGGTGACATTTGCTCTTTAACACT
>NW_006922167.1:451601-452650 GCF_000298275.1 Orycteropus afer afer
ATTAGAGATTAGCTGTGATAATTAGGTCCTCCCTTATTAGAAAAGCATTGAAAGGTTATTTCATAAAATTGTATCTTGTATTCAAGGGCTGACTTTTGCTCACATTTTAAAAGACTTAAAAAAGTGTGGCAGAAGGAGAATTCTGATGTAACCTTCTTTCTTGAAGGCCATAAGAGTTGTAAATAGCAAAAAGTATGAAGACATCCTATAGCAGTTCAAACCCACCAGCCACTCCTCGGAAGGAAGGTTGGGCCATCTACTTCTGTAATGATATCACCTCGGAAACCCAAGGAGGGGTCGCTATGAGTTGGGGCCAACTCGACAGCACATAACAACAACATGACAAGTTTATTATCATAGTTTTCATTTCATATATATATGCAATATTTAACTATTTTTACCCTAGTTAAGAGAATGCTGTCAGATTAGAAATAAAAGCTCTTCATTTTACTTGTGTGCAGCACCACATGGCAAAATGTATGTCTTGGATCAAAGTGAATTAATTATGAGGTCAGTGTACTTGTCTATATTTGCATCACGGATAATTTCATCACATCCCCAAACTATTTACACTGTACTCTTATATAATATACTGAAATATTTTTGTTCAAAGGTTAAAAAGTTTCAAATGCCTTTAGAGGCTTGGCAAATAACAGGCTTGATATAAGATAATGGGTAGTAGTGAAGACTGAAAAATTGAATGGCCAACTAAAAGTATTTATAGTTAATATAATAGTAATATTCTATCATATTAGTAATATTATATTATATTAGTAATATTATAATAGTAAATATACTTAGTTAGCAAAGAAACACCAGTTCTACAATATCATAGAAAAGAAACTCTATTTATAATAGTAACAAAAAAGATAAGTAAGAACAAACTTGGGAGCTCTGGTAGCATAGTGCCTAAGGCACTTGACTGCTAACCAGGAGGCTGGCAGTTCAAATCCACCAGCTACTCCTCGGAAGGAAGATGGGGCAATCTACTTCCGTAGTGATACTGCCTCGGAAACCCAAGGAAGGGTCGCTATGAGTTGGGTCCGACT
>NW_006922167.1:453480-456477 GCF_000298275.1 Orycteropus afer afer
TTGGCTGGGTCTGGTTGAGTGGCTGGGCAGCTGGTGGTAGTTATTCCCCATGATGAGAATGGCAATCAACTCCATGGTGGGATCTGCCACAAGCAGCTGAGTAGCTGCTTTAGGGATGTGATCTGCTTCCCATATATAAGAAGCAGCTTTGGGAATAGTCTCTAGTTTATGGCACTCTTGAACCCTGTATGTAGCCGAGTCATTATTCAACATTGTTCATGCTCTGCTGACTTTGGGACTTCCAATGGACTTGAATTAGTGGCCTGATGTGTTGTCTGGTAACATTGGGACTGTGCCTTTTTACTTGTTGACCTTGGGTTTGTCTGCCTCAGCAGCCAGCAGCTGTCTGAATGAAGAAAAGCCTCCAGCTTCAGTGGACAGGGAGCTGGAGGCAAACTGAAGCCCAAGGTTGAGGGGCTTTCACCCAGCCCCTAGAGCCTGGCTCTTTGAACTCAGACTCAAAACCTCCAAACTGTAGGAGAATAAACTCCTGTTTGTTCAATCCATCCCGTTTATGGTATATTCCTGTCAGAATGGCACTAGGTAGCCAGAACAAAAAGCTATAAAAATTGTCCATAAACATATGAAAAAATGTTCAGCTTCATTCATAGTGAGAGAAAGGCAAATTAAACTACACTTTGTAACACTTCTCACTGTTAGATTGGAAAAATCAAAAAGATTGAAAACATTCTCTGTTGGTAAGGCTGTGAAGAAATAGACCCTTTCTTACAGCACTAGTGGAAATGTAAAATGGTACAATCTCCACAAAGAGAAATCTGAAGATATCTAACAAAATGGCATATGCATACATTTGGCGCACCAATCCCAGTTCAAGAAATTTATCCTGAAGATCATCTCCACCACTACAAAAGCACATTTAAATAGGGCAATTCTTTGCAACTCATTTATAATTACAAAATATTAGAAATGCCAAGTATGGGAGAGTGGTCGAATAAATGATAGTATAGTCACTCAGTGGAGTGCTATCCTGCTCTAAAAAAAGGTAAGAATAAACTCTATGAGATTTCCAGAATATTTTGTTAAATGAAAAAGCAAAGTATGAAAGATATATATGATATACTACATTTTGTATAAATTTTGTATAAGACCAAAACCAAACTCACTGCCATCAAGTCAGTTCCGACTCATGAAGTCTTTGACAACTTCAATCTTTTCTCCATTTATCATGATGTTGCTTATTGGTCCAGTCGTGATGATTTTTGTTTTCTTTATGTTGAGGTATCATCCATACTGAAGGCTGTGGTCTTTAATCTTTTTCAGTAAGTGCTTCAAGGTTGTGTCCTCTGCCTATCACAGGTTGCTAATGAATCTTCCTCCAATCTGATGCCATATTCAGCATACAGACTGAGCAACTATGGTGAAAGGATACAAACCATGCAGTTTGTACCATACTGTTTGAATGACAGCCTCCTGGTCTATATACACGTTCCTCACAAGCACAAATAAGTGTTCCAGAATTCCCATTCTTCCCAATGTTATCAATAATTTGTTATGATCCACACAGTCAAATGCTTCTGCCTGGTCAGTAAAACACATGTAAACATCATTCTGGTACTCTATGCTTTCAGCCAAGATCCATCTGATATCAGCACTGATGTCCCTTGTTCCACATCCTCTTCTGAATCCAGCTTGCATTTCTGGAAGTTCCCTGTCAATATACTGCTGCAACCGTTTTTGAATTATCTTTTGCAAGATTTTACTTGCATGTGATATTAATGATATTGTTTGATAATTTCCACATTCTGTTAGATCACCTTTCTTTGGAGTGGGTAAAAATATGCATTGTTTCATATTTTCTATAAATTTGAAATTATTTCAAAATTAAAAAAGAAATAGTGTGTGTTTGGGGGAAACAGAGACAAAAATAATTTGTAAGTGAAATTCCACTTAAGGTTTCCAGTTTTAAATATCATTTGATTTAAGGATGTTGACAACAACAACAACAAACAACACACATACACACACACACACACACAACTTGCAGTGCAACTGAAAAACTGGAATCAATGAAAATAAAAAGTTTCTAAGCCTTCATACTTCAAAGTTGATTCTGTGTTCTAGTGCCAAGATGTAATTTCTTCCTAAAAATTAATTTTTTAAATAATGAAGGGGGTCAATTTCATAATAATATGATAATGAGTTATAAGAATTTTAATTTCTCAGAGTCGAAGACTTGAGGTTGGAAACTAATAGATAATCTGACTGCCCAGTTTCTTTCCTCTTACATACAACAGGAGTGGTATTATCTGACAGTTTGTGGAGTACAGGGTTACTGTACAATTTTCCAGATAACAAAATTCATCTTAAATGCTCTTAAAAATTATGATTTTTTTTTCTCAACTATTCCCTGTCACTAGGCATATGTTTACATAGCTTTCTTTCATCATGCTTTAGCTAACGTTATTTGGGCTTATCTTCGGTGCCATGAGTGCAGGACGTGTGCTCAAAAGGTGGAATTTGCTTGATTAAACAGTGGGCTTCATGTTAGACAGTGGGCAGATTTTTCTAGACCAGTTGTTTCATCAACACCTTATGTAAGTCTTAGAAGTCACTTATATTTACTAAGCCCTTGTTTGTTTATCTATACAAAAGCAGAGTAAAATTTTATCATCTTCAAGATCCTTTCAGATCTAGTAGTATCTGTCTTATTCAGAAGCAAATCTACTCTCATTCTCTTGAGACAGGAAAGATGAAATCATTTAAACCAGGAGTCCCATGCCTTTTGACGATACTCTCCATCAGGAAAAGAGCATGGATCCCCAGTATATGTTTGTTAAATAACATAGGATATACATGTGCTATTTAGTTAATAGGTAACATAAAATACATGTAAAATAGAAATTTAGAAGAGACAAAAAAATTTATGAATAGAATTTTTTTCTTTTTCTGTACACAGTGGATCTCCTTGGCCACTCTAAGTTGGAGACCACTGCTTAAAATAAAAAAGCCACATTCCTTCATGTGTCATATGAGGAC
>NW_006922167.1:459877-467349 GCF_000298275.1 Orycteropus afer afer
ATGTCCCTCATAAAGAAAGACTGGGCAATCTACTTCTGTAGAGATACCTCCTCAGAAACCCAAGAGTGCTCACATTGAGTTGGAGTCAACTCTATGGCAGTGAGTTTTTTTTTAACAAGTGTGTTGAAATTCTAACCCAAGTACCTATCAATGTGAACCTTTTGGACACAGTGGGTTTTTTTTGTTATGTTAATGAAGTCACACAGGAGCAGAGTGGGTTTTAAACCTAATCCCTTATGAGTGGTGGATAGACAGGGTGAGACAGACACACAGAAGAGAAAAGCAATGCAAGGAACAGTCTGCAAACCAAAAGAACACCCCAGCTACAGAAGCTGAAACAGATAAAAATATCTTCCTTAGAGCTGACAGAGAGAGCATAGCCCTGTTAATGCCCTGAATTCAGATTCCTAGCCTTCAAAACTGCAAAACCACAAATGCCTGTCCTTTAAAGCCAACCACTTGTGATATTTTTGTTACAGCATTACTAGGTAACCAAAACCCGCGGTCAATATTGACAACTTACATAATTAATATATTTGAACCAATGTATATTATTTGTTTTACTTAACCAGGAATAGCAGAAAAATTTATATGGATAATTGTATGTTTTAAGAAACCCCTCTTTAAAATAATGGTCATATGTAACAGTATTTTCCTTAAAAAAAAAAAAAAAAAAAAAATTGGTCCTTGACTTCAAAACATGATAGCAGATCTATAAAATCTTAAACCTATGTATGGTTCTGATTATTCTTCCTTTCTAAAGTACCCCAAAAAAACCAAACTCACTGCCATCGAGTCGAATCCAACTCAGCAACCACTCCTTGGGTTTCTGAGGCAGTATCTCTACAGAAGTAGATTGCCCAACCTTCCTTTCAAGGAGTGGCTGGTGGGAAAGTAGACACTTTAAATCATTAACTTTTAAGTTATCCATTATATTTTTCAAAAGTTCAATTGAGCATATCTTTAAAAAACAAAGGGAATATTTTAACTTGGTTTGAGTAAGATCCCATTTAGGGGGGTACTCTATGAACAGAGAAGAAAGGATTCCAAGAAGCATGACCTACTGACTTCTCTTTAAATATCCCCTCCAATTTCTCAGTCCTCTTGCCTCTTTTGTAAAGGAGCTTTGGTGGTGTAGTGGTTAAGACATTTATTTGGCTGCTAACCAAACAGCTCAATGGTTCGAACCCACCAGTCACTCTATGGAAGAAAGATGGGGCAGTCTGCTTCCATAAAGATGTACAGCCTTGGAAACCCGATGTGAGTCACTATGAGTCGGAATCAACTTGATGACAATGAGTTGCCTTTTTTTTTTTTTTTTGTCTTTCATAACGTACCAAAGCATTTATAAACACGCGGTTTGATGTATGGTCAGCCAAGGTCTCAAAGAGTAGGCTATTTTCTTACTCTATTTTATTTGGGACCTTGATCTTATCTCTTTGCTTATCCCAAACCAAGCTTCTGTTGCCCCAACAGCTACTCCAGTTTGGGAGCCAGGGAGAGCAACAACATTATTTTTCCTGGAGGGATCATGCCTGGAGGGGTGAGCGTGAGAATGGGAGAAAGGCTAAAACTTAGCAAAGCAGGTTGAGTGAGCCACAGAGTGATACCACAGACATCCTACCCCAGAAAACCTGAGCAACTGTTGAAGGAAGGCAGATTCTGATAAGAAACTGTGTATTTGGTCACTGTTTTCCCACAATGAGATAAAAATTAAAGCATAGAAAATGGCTGCTTATTAATAAAATTATCTTATTAAAAAGTCTTAAATAGTAATTAAGGAACTCTGGTGACACAGTTGGCAGTGGGTTTGGGATTTTGTTTTAAGTAGTAATGTCTCCTTGATCATTTAAACAACTGTGAATTAGGTGTACAGACTAAACACTGACATGTAAGTCTAGAAGAATAAACTCCAGATGTCAGATTGAATCAATATATTGTTTGGTAAAAAAAGGGGGCCAAGAAAAATGAGAGAAATCCTCAATAAGATAGATTGACAAAATAGCCTCAGAAACGGACTCAAACATACTAATTAATGATCATGAAGACAGTCCAGCTTGGGCAACTTTTTTGCTGTGTTAGATATAAGATCGCCATGAGATGGAGCTTCCTCGGTGGCTACTAAAAACAACACAATTATATGTAGGGGAGATGGGCTGAGTTAAAGACAAATCTATCTCCTTGATTTGACTAGAATCTAAGAAGTAATCTTATGGTGTTATATATTCATGGCTTAATATTTCAAGATTACATATTAAAAATTATTATTGGCCTTTATGATGTTTTTAACTCTTCCTCAATTATCACATCCATTTGGTCACCCAGACTATTCATTCTACATTACAAATGACAGTTGAATAAGTTCCCTTTCCATCATCCCATCTGTCAATCTTCTAAGTGATCTCTCCCTACATTGTCCACAAGGCTGCAGAGATTATTATTTAAATAAACATCTGGTAAGTACATTATTTTGCTTACAGGATAAAACCCAACTCCTTTGCATGGTCTACAGGACACTTTGCAGTCTGGCATCATTCCACCATCATCGAAACTCATTGTTCACCAATGCCCAAACTATACCCTATGTTGTTGTTGTTATGTGCCGTCGAGTTGGACTCGATTCATAGCGACTGTTCCTTGGGTTTCTGAGGCAGTATCTCTACGGAAGTAGACTGCCCAGTCTTCTTTCTGAGGAGTAGCTGGTGGGTTTGAACCTTTATGCACTACGCTACCTATGCCCAGGTGATATTACATAGCTCTTTTTTTTTTTTTAATAAGTGACATTTCTGGGCTAATGGTGTCCATTTTGTTTAACTATGTTGCCTCCTAACATTTTCCATTAGAAGTATTTTAGCAAATGGTTGTTTTGTTGTTGTTAGGTGCCTTTGAATTAGTTCAGACTTATATATATATGACCCATAAAAACAACATAGCTACTCTACATACAACAGAAGAAAACATTACCTGGTCTTACACTATCCTCACAATCATTACTATGTTTAAGCCTATTGTTGCAGCCACTATGTCAATCCATCTTGTTGAGGATCTTCCTCTGTTTTGCTGACCTTCTGCTATACCAAGCATGATGTCCTTCTTCAGGGACTGGTCTCTTCTGGAAACATGTCCAAAGCACATGAGATGAACTGTCATCATCCTGGCTGCTAAGGAACATTCTGGCTGCACTTCTTCCAAGACAGATTTCTGGCAATCCATGCTATATTCAATGTTCTTTGCCAACCATAATTCAAAGGCATCAATTCTTCTTTGAGCTTCCTTATTCAATATGAGCCTTTCACATGCATGTGAGATGATTGAAAATACCATGGTTCGGGTCAGGCATACCTTAGTAACTTGTAGCATCTGGCAATTACATTTCTTAGAACATCGGGTTTAGGTGGACAACAGTTATATGATTAAGCAGAATGAATCAGAAGACCCTGGTAAACATTTCTAGAAATGAGGATTCTTGGTTGTCTATCTTAGGATGTGGTCCATGAAAGGAAACACTAAGATTTTCATTCAAAACCTTGGTGCAGGACCAGGGGAGCTTCTCTAGGAAGGGAAAACCTGAGTTTTCATCTTCCCTTAACCACTTACTTGCTCATGTCTTGTCAGTGGACCTCTATTTTCTCAGGAATAAATGTGAACCAACCATATCCCTAATAATAGGCAATTAGTCTCTGATATTTTAAGGTCCCTAAGGCATTTGACTGCTAACCAGAAGGCTGGCAGTTCAAACCCACCAGCCACTCCTCGGAAGGAAGACTGGTCAATCTACTTCCATAGAGATAACACCTTGGAAACTCAAGGAGGAGTTGCTGTGAGTAGAAATTGACTCAATGGCAGTGTGTGTATGTGTATGTATGGTTCTAAGGTTTATGATTTGTTTATTTCTGTGAAAATCAGATAATACATAATTGAGTCATATTTTTAAAAAATTGGGGATAAGTCCTCGATATGGCATTTACATAATCTAATCTACATTTCTTTTTCTGCATCTAAACGAATCAGCCATGCCTTTATTTATGCTGTTCTCTTGCCCTCCTGGAATATTCCCTCTTCCACTCTCCCTCACTTCCCATTTTCTTCATACTTTACTCATTCTTCTCACTGATGTCCTTCCTACCAGTCTTCATGTGGTCACTGTGGAGTTAGTTATCATCTCTGCTGCTACTGCTGATAAACTTGTACTGATTACAACTTATTCTCTCTGAAATGTAAAATACACTCTATGTCATTCATTTGAAAATATATACTTCATATTTTAAAATCTTTCAAATCAGAATGCATCTTAATAATCAATGGCCTATTACAGTTATAATGGGCTATGTTTTTCCTTCTTACTAGCATAAAAAACTACTAGTGCATATCATAAACTATGTGCTATCTTGCATTCAATGAAAGTCTTAACTGATATTTGAAAGGCCATTGTATTCACTAGTCAAATCATGTCTGCATAGCTTATGTGCCTAACTTATATATGGGATCATATTTTAATATTTTGTACCTCATAACCACTATAATAGTATTAAGTATGTTTTTATGAATTCACCAAAAATTTGATTAACCATTATGAGAATACCATGACCCAAGGAACCAAAAGATTCTGAATTTCTTAAGAAAGAATCAATTGCATAATGAATTTAAGTACGTAGTACTTAGAATAAGGAGCTCTGGTAGTGTAGTGGATAAAGGACTTGATTGCTAACTGGAAGGTCAGCGGTTCAAACCCACCCGCTTCTCCATGGAAGGAAGACTAGGTGATCTACTGCCATAAAGATTTATAGCCTCGGAAACCCAATAGGGGTCTCTATGAGTTGGAAACGACTTGCTGGCAGTGGTTTTGGTTTTGGTTTGGTTTGAGTATTTAGAATAATGTATTTATTGAGGTAGAGATATAGACCTACATATTTTAAAAAATTTTCAACAAGGATTAAATTTTAAAATTTTACTTACTCTTTATCACTAAAATACAATGAGATGTTTTCCTTTTCTCATTATTTCTAAACTTTTCTGGAATCATAAGGATGGTAGGAAATTCTAAAAGTGTTTGAGTTACTCCACCTTTTTACAAAGGACTTTACCCAGAATCCTAGACAGAAAAAAAAAAAAAAAAAGTTCTGTATAGTTTGTGTTCTGGAAATATTTCTTATCACAATGAAAATTCATTCCAAGGTGCCTTCCACTTGGCCATAAAAGTACTGATGTGCACTGAGTTTATTGAACTGTCTGAACTGCCTCCTGCAATATAATAAAATCTGCAATTAATCCATAGTACAGAGATGGCATTGAGCATTCATTTTCCAAGGGTCTAGACAATAATGGCTCAACTTTTAAAATTACCATGTAAGTATATAACAAACAAATCAGAGAACTCAAAATTAATTTTCAGAATTGCACTGGGCTGCATCTCTCTTTAATGTGCCACTGCCTCTAGGCTGAGAGAATAATTTCTTTTCTGGGTGACATAGACATTCATTTTGTAAACAATTGTTTAGCACTGGCTACATGTGAATACTTTTTCAAACCCTGTGGAGTTGTAAAAATAAATTACCTTCAAGAAATTTGCCATTTAATGTTTAATATAGGTATATAAGAAGAAGGACCCTGTCTATATCCTGAAAATGTTGCAATTGTCTGACAGCAATGATTCTCAAAGCTTTTTTAAAGCATAAATGTTTACATGGAGGCTTTAATGGAGTAGACATTAAAGAAACAGTATTCCATCTCCTTTACCTCATCTGGTTGTCAGAAGCCTAAAAACAACATATATGTCTTTAAAGAAAATAGTGTCAGAAGAAATAAAAAAAAATACATAAAAACCCCAGTATCTATTTGAATTAAAAAGCAAGTTTTTACAGCTTAAAGCAGACAAATGTTCTGAGTATTGAGATTATAAGAAAAAAACTCACAACTTTGAGAAGTATGTTAGAAGTGGTACAATCTGCTCTTAACTTTGTGCCATCAAAGTGGATGCACAAGGAGAATGTATGTTATTTGACATGGAGACAACATGAGTTCACATCATAGTCCACCCTTGCTGGGCAAGATCTAACTGCTATCTCTGGGTGCAGACCTCAGAGTACTCAGGCTGGTTACAACACAAAGTCCTTTTAGATAGCCAGGTCTGACAACAATGTAGAGAAGTTCTGAGGACACACAGTTTTCTTTGGAACTGTTGACTAGGTTATAGACTAATATGAAAAAGAAATAGTCTTTGAATGAGAGCTTAATATTCAAATAATCTAACTTTTCTCTGGAATTTACTACTGTGGAAATCAGTTCAAATGAATAGTAACTACAAGTATTTTCAATCAAATAAATTTTCCACAGCATTTTGAAAAATAAAACCTGAGAAACTGGATGGCAAAGATGTTCATCTAGATAATAAAATAACATTAAGAAAACATTAAGCAAAAATAAATAACAATTTAGAATTGGTATGAAGTTTATTTGAGTCCATTCATCACACAAAATATGTCATCCAGCTATGAGTCGGGGGCCGACTCAACGGCAAATAACAACAACAACCAGTGTATATTAGGTATATACTAATATTAAGCCCCCACTCATCTGTCATTTTTTCATACTGTGGTGACTTGTGTGTTGCTGTGAGGCTGGAGGCTATGCCACCAGTATTTCAAATACCAGCAGAGTCTCCCGTGGTGGACAGGTTTCAGCGGAGCTTCCAGACTAAGACAGACTCAGAAGAAGGAACAGGCCACAAAATGCACAAACAGCTAGATGAATGGAATTTTCTAAAGATTATGTTTTTATGTGCTTCAAAAGACTGCTCCAAAAGAGTCAAAAGAGAACATACAGATTGGGAAAAAAATATTCTGCAATGATATATTTATCTGACAAGAGATTTATCTTTAAAATTTATAGAAAACTCTAACACCTCAACAACAAAAAAGATTTAACAATCCGATTAAAAAATGGGCAGAAGACATGAATAGACACTTCGCCAAAGAGGATATTTAGGTGGCCAGCAAATACATGAAGAAATGCTCACAATCATTAGCCATCAGAGAGACAGAAATAAAATAATAATAATAAGATACCATCTCACCCCAGCACTAATGGCAAAGTTCAACACAACAGAAAATAACAAATGCTGGTGAGGATATGGAGAAATTCAGACTCTCATACACTACTGGTGGGACACTGTCAAATGATACAGCCCTTGTGGAAAGCAGTATGGCGATTCCTTAAAAAGCTGGAATTAGAAATACCATTTGACCCAGCAATCCCATTACTAGGTAGATATCTTAAAGAAGTGAGAGCCAGGACAAGAACAGTATATGCACACCCCTGTTCACTGCAGCACTATTTACAATAGCAAAAAGATGGAAACCACCTAAGTGCCCATCAACAGAAGAAGGGATAATCAATCTATGGTACATACACACAATGGAATACTATGCAGTCCTAAAGAATAATATATAATCTGCAAAACACCACATAACCTG
>NW_006922167.1:471869-472430 GCF_000298275.1 Orycteropus afer afer
TGACACAGTGGCTGCATTAATTGGTTCAGGTGTGGCAAGGATTATGAGGCTGGCACAAGACCAGGCAGTGTTTTGTTCTGTTATTCATTGGGTCACTATGAGTCAGAGACTACTTGATGACACCTAACAACAATAGTATTAGGTAGTTTGTTAGGTAGTATGTTAGGTAAAGAAAATGAACCAAATCAGAAGTTAGCCACCTAAATCATGATTTTATTTGTTAAATCTCTGTTTTAAAATATTCCTTTAGTTAAAGTGTTTTATGGTAACTATCAACACATTTATATGAATGCAATTAGATGATGTCATGGATTGATAATACTTCAAACATTAAATTGTACATTTTAAACTTGTAGTTTATTATATGTCAATTATACTTCAATAAACCAAAACGAAACTCACTGCCATTGAGTTGGTTAGACTCATAGCAAACCCTCCTTGGGTTTCTGAAGTGGTATCTCTATAGAAATAGATTGCCCAGTATTCCTTCTGAGGAGTGGCTGGTGGGTTTGAGCCTTCTGGTTAGCAATCAATTGCCTTAGGCACTATGCCACCAGAGCT
>NW_006922167.1:472860-480952 GCF_000298275.1 Orycteropus afer afer
GGCTCCGACTCAATGGCACATAACAACAACAACAACATATATATATATCAGTTAGCATGACACTTTATTTAAACTTTACTATGTTTAAACCCAACTTCCAAAAATGCTATTTTACAATTGTGCAAAAAAAAAAAAAAAGCAGTTCTTCTTAGACTGTGTCCTTTCTGAATGAATTTCTACAAGTTCTTTCAGATAACATCTGGAAGAATAGGCCAAAGGAAGAATGTATACATTTTTATTCTAGGAAGAAAAGACCTTAGATTAACAAGAATTGTCTTTTCCACACTCTCTGCCCTTCTCAATTTTAAATATCATAAGTCAAACACTGGATGACCCAGCGTAACCAAGGAGGAATATACGTGTAAACAGTTAATAAGCCTGTTATTTAAAGTCTTAGACTGAACATGAGAGAAAATGAAACAGGAAAAGGAATAAGAGTGCATCTGGTTTTATGAACACACACACACATGCTCACACGAGATATGCTATTTAGTGTACAATTTGAAATACAAAAAAGGAAAAAGTACATGTACCAATGCTAACTGCTCAGAAAGGGATCAACTCTGGAGATCCTGAACAGAGTGTGAAGAAAACTGTGGAAGGAAATTCAAAAACACAAAAATGACCAGAATTACTGGTGAGAAAAGAGACTGGTGGAACCCTCGAGACTATGGCCCCAGGTGACCCTTTGGGTCTAGAAATGGACTCACTTACATGAATTGGCTCTCAGGCCAACAGTAGAAAGACCTACATATAGAACACCTACCCCAGGTTGATGTACCCACCTACTCTAGGGAGATGCACCCCTCAGATCAATCATCCATGAGACCCCAGAGAGGTAGCACTCACAGAGATGGAAAGCTGGATAGACAGGAATGCAGATAAGAAAGGCACAGGGAGCGGGTGGTCACAGGGAGGAGAGCGGAGGAGAGTTTTTTGTGGTTGGGGATGGCAATCAGGGCTGTGGAATCAGATGTGCATGAACTGTTGAATGTAAAATAAGTTTGCTTTGTAAATTTGCACCCAAAGCACTATTTAAAAAAAAGAAGAAATAATTTCTTTTTTGAAAAGCATATGAAAATGTATACTTTTTTTCCTAAAGTTTGCAAAGACCTTCAAGACTATTCCACGTCAAACTATGTGAGGGCACAGTCAGATCATATTTGCTGAGAGTAGATCAGTGGATGCTGAGTAATAGAGCTTATCACCAATGCCAGGACTTCCTGGCCTTCAATGAGTGGCATATGCACTGACATTTTGGCAAATTTAGGGCTGTGGTTGTGTAAAAGCAATAAACTCACTACTGTTGAGTCAGATCCAACTCATAGTGACCCCTCCTTGGATTTCTAAGGAAGTATCACTATGGAAGTAGATTGCCCAATCTTGTTTCCAAGGAGTGGCTGGTGGGTTTAAACCTCCAGCCTTCTGGTTAGCAGTTAAATGCATTAGGCACTATGCCACCAGAGCTGCTTGTGGAAACAATAGGCCCCCATTAAGTATTCATAGTTTAAGAGGCTAAACCTCACATAATACAAACTTTAGTGGCAAATTTTTGTCTATAAAACTAGTTGAGAGAACTACTGGTTTTATGGGGGAAAAAAAAAAAAAATATATATATATATATATGTAGTACCAAGCTATCTAATCCTTACATATATGAAAAAATAATAGTTTAACTACATATTATATCACACTTGTCTGTTTTTTTGTTGTACTGTGGTGGTTTGTGTGTTGCTGTGAAACTATGCCACTGCTATTTCAAATACGAGCAGGTCAGCCATGGTAGACAGGTTTCAGCAGAGCTTCCAGACTAAGATAGACTAGGAAGAAGGACATGGCCAGGTACACGTCTGAAAGGACCAGCCACTGAAAACCTTATGAATAGCAGGAAACAATGTCTGATACAGTGCTGAAAGGTGAGCCTCTTCATGTTTGAAGGCACTCAAAATACAACTGGAGAAGAGGGACCTCCTTAAAGTAGACCTTAATGATGTGAATGGAATAAAACTTTCAGGACTTTCAATTGCTGATGTAGCATGACTCAAAATGAGAACAGCTGCAAACATCCATTAATAATCAGAATATGGAATGTATGAATTATGAATCTAAGAAAATTGGAAGTTATAAAAAATGAAATGAAATACACAAAGATTGGTATTCTAGGCATTAGTGATTTAAAATCATGTATTGGCCATTTTGAATCAGGCAGTCTACTATGCCTGGAATGACAAATTGAAGGGGAATGATGTCATATTCATCATCAAAAAGAACATTTCAAAAACTATCCTGAAGTACAATGCTGTCAGTGAAAGAATAATATCCATATGCCTACAAGTAAAACCAGTTAATACTACTATTATTCAAATTTATACACCAACCATTAAAGCCAAAGATGAAGAAATTGAAGATTTTTACCAACTTCTGTAGTCTGAAATTGACCAAACATGCAAATGAGATGTATTGCTAATTACTGGTGACTGGAATGCAAAAGGTGGAAACAAGGAAGTTATTGGTAGTTGAAAAATATGACCTTGATGATAGAAATGATGCCAGAGATTGCAGAACAGAATTTTGCAAGACCAACAGCATATTCATTGCAATTACCTTTTTTCAACAACAAAATGGGAGAATACATATATATATATCCAAAGCTTGCCAGATGGAGTATACAGGTATCAAATCAACTACATCTGTGGAAAGAGGCAATGGAGAAACTCAATATTATCAGTCAGAATAAGGCCAGAAGCTGACTGTGGAAAGGACCATCAATTTCTCCTGTGCATATTCATGTTGAAGCTAAAGAAAATTAAAACCACATCCACAAAAGCCAAAATACACCTTTGATTACATCCCACCTGAATTTAGAGACCATCTGAAGAATAGATTTGACTCATTGAACACCAATGACTGAAGACCAGATGAGTTGTGGGATGACATCAAGAACATCATAATGAAGAAAGCAAAAGGTCATTAACAAGACATGAAAGGAAGAAACAACTAAAATAGATGTCAGAAGAGACTCTGAAACTTGCTCTTGAGTGGAGATTAGCTGAACTGGAAGGGAGAAATGATGAAGTAAAAGAGCTGAACAGAAGATTTCAAAGGGCAGCTCCAGAAGACAAAGTAAAGTAGTACAATGAATTGTGCAAAGACCTGGAGGTAGAAAATCAAATGGGAACAAAAATATCAGAATTTATCAAGCTGAAAGAACTTAAAAAAAAAAAAATCAAGCCTCAAATTGCAATATTGAAGGATTCATGGGTGAAATATAGACTAATCCAGGAAGAATAATAAGAAGGTGGAAGGAAACACAAGTCACCAAACCAAAAAGAATTGGTTGGCATTCAATCATTTCTGGAGGTAGCATATGATTGCTGAAGTACTGAAGGAAGAAGTCCAAGCTACTCTGAAGGCACTGGTCAAAATCAAGGATCCAGAGATTGAAGGAATACCCACTGAGATGTTTCAACAAACTGATGCAGTACTGGATGCAACACTGGAGGCACTCACTCATTTGCCAAGAAATTCGGAAGACAACTACCTGGTCAATGAACAGGAAGACATTCACATTTATGTCCATTCCAAAGAAAGGTGATCCAACAAAATGTGGAAATTATAGAATTATATCATTAATGTCACATTAACTAAAATTTTGCTGAAGATAATTAAAAAATGGTCCCAGAACTACATTGACAGGGAACTACCAGAAATTTGAACTAGATTCAGAAGAGGATGTGGAATAAGGGATATTATTGCTGATGTCAGATGGATCTTTGCTGAAAGCAAAGACTACCAGAAAGATGTTTACCTATGTTTTATTGATTAAGCAAAGGCATTCAACTGTATGGGTCATAAAAAATTATGAGTAACATTGTGAAAAATAGGAATCCCAGAACATTTCATTTTGCTCATGAGAAACCTGTACACAGACCAAGAGGCAAAAGATGAAACAGAACAAGGGGGTACTGCATGGTTTAAAATCAGGAAAGGTGTGCATCAGGGCTGTATCTTTTCACTATATTTATTCAATCTGTATGCTGAGCAAATAATATAAGAAGCTGGACTATATGAAGAAGAACATGGCATCAGGATTGGAGAAAGACTCATTAACAATCTGCAATATGCAGATGACACAACCTTGCTTGCTGAAAGTGAGATGACTTGAAGTACTTACTGATGAAGATTAAAGACTGCAGTCTGCAGTATCGATTATACCTCAGCATAAAGAAAACAAAAATCCTCGTAACTGGAGCAATAAGTGACATTGTGACAAATGGAGAAAAGACTGAAATTGTCAAGGATTTCATTTTACTTAGATCTACAATCAATGCCCATGGAAGCAGCTGTCAAAAAATCAGACAACATATTGTACTGGGCAAATCTGCTGCAAAAGAATTCCTTCGAGTGTTAAAGAGCAATATGTCACTTTGAAGATAGACGTGCCTGACCCAAGCCATGGTAGTTTCAGTAGACTCATTTGTATGTGACAGCTGAACAATGATGACCACAAAATAATTAATGCATTTGAATTGTGACATTGGTGAACAATATTGAATGTTCCATGGACTGCTAGAAGAACGGAAAGTCTGTCCTGAAGGATGTGCAGTCGGCATGCTCCTTAGAAGCACGACAGGTCAGACTTAATCACTCATGCTTTGCTCATTTTGTCAGAAGGGACCAGTTCCTGGAGAAGGACATCATACTTGATAAATTACAGAGCTGGTGAAAAAGGGGAAGACCCTTAACAAAATGGATTGAACAATGCAACAATGGGTTCTAGCATGGCCAAAATTGTGACAATGACACAGAACCAGATAGTGTTTCATTCTGTTTTGCATAGGGTCACTATGAGTCGGATCTGACTTTATAGCACCTAACAACAACCACAACACAGTACTGTGTGATAACAGCAATGAACTGAGATGAAAATTATCATGCCACTGTTTTCATTAAATCTCTCTCTCTCCTCCAAATAGCTTAGTTAGCACTTTAACCTGAGAAACATGTTTGAGCAAGGTACCTTTGGAAATGACACAAATATAATAAATTTAAAATTGGCTTTGTGTGATGATTACTCTTGGCAGGAAAATACATTAATTATGTTACTCAATGTATCAATTTCAACTTGTCTTCATTGAGGCAATTATTATTAGAAGATGGCACAGGACCAGGTACTGTTTCATTCTGTATGCATAAGGTCATCATCATTTGGAGCCAAATTAATAGCAACTGATAACAACAATGACACTTGGGATAGTGAATTATCCCAGTTTTTGTTGTCCTTCTTCATAATCCTACTAATTTGATTCCACCAAAGGAAGAACTGAAATGTGCTGTGTACATTATGTACATTATGTACATTATGAAATGAAATTCAAGTCAAGCAATTTTTCAACCTGAGATATTGTAACTTGGTTTAAGATGTAATAAATACTAATGTTGCGTATTTGTTTTTATCTGAGAATCAGTATATTGAGGTAAAGCAAGCACTGTCTGTGGGGTCAGATCTTGTTCCAGATTCCCTACCACTCACTTCATGTTTAGTAATTATATAACATTGGGCAATTTGCTTAATTTTGAGAAGGATATTGCTTTTGCATCTGTGCAATATGAAGAATAATACCTAGTGCTAAGTTGTGAGAATTAATGTAGATATTTTTCAAGCTCAATTACTGGCACATAATAAAAGTACAATGAATGGAAGCTATTTGCCTCATTACTATCTTTTCAATGCTCACTAATTTCTGCCTCTCTAATTTTCACCAGTAATTGAAAGCTAGTTTTTTTTTTGTTGTTGTTGTTGTTGTTTTAACAACTCTACCTGTCATTCACAGGTATTCACTAAACATGAAGTGAGCCGTAGGGAATTTGAAACAAGATCTGACCCCACAGTGCTTGCTTTACCTCAGTATACTGGC
The DNA here is from genome assembly GCF_000298275.1 of Orycteropus afer afer. Lineage (NCBI taxonomy): Eukaryota > Metazoa > Chordata > Mammalia > Tubulidentata > Orycteropodidae > Orycteropus > Orycteropus afer. Next base: position 478,779 of record NW_006922167.1, read on the forward strand.
TCACAGATAATAACAAATACGCAACATGATAACCTGTCTGAGAAGCAAGTTAGTTTGCAACCGTAAGTAATGAATAAAAGAATAAGGCTCTTTCCCAAGTTGCCCAGAGCATAGCCAGATAGCTGAGGTAGAAGTAATTCTTGAGAAAGAATGACAATTAGAACTGTTGGTCAGAAAAGACAGCTGAATTTAAGTATTACAATATGCATGGTATGGTGGCTGTTTACTTAACATTTTAAAGAAGCTGCAAAAGCATTTTCCAAAGATGTACCATTTTGTATTCCTTCTTGTAGTGTATAAGAATTCCAGTTGCTCCACAATGTTGTGAGCACTTGATAATCTCAGATTTTTAAATATTAGCCATTGTAATAAATGTGTAGAAGTTCTGGTAGCATAGTGACTAAGGCATTTGACTGCTAGTGGTATCTCATTGTGGCTTAAATTTAAATTTCCCTGATGACGAATGACACTGAGTATCTTTTCATGTACTTATTTACGACTCATATATATTTTCTTTGCTGGACTGTCTGTTCAAACCATTTGCCCATTTTGTTTTTGGGTTGTTTGTCTTCTTATTGACTTATAAACATTCTTTATTTATGATACATACAAGTCTTTGCTGGATATATGTTTTAAATAAAAATTTCCTCTTGAGATAATTTCATATTCACATTCAATTGTAAGAAATAACACAGATATCTGTGTACCCTTTACTCAGTTTCCACCAATGGTAATATCCTATAAAACGATAGCACAATATTACAAACAAGATATTGACATTGATATGGTAAAGATACAAAGACATTCCATGTTTACAAGGATCCTTCATGTTGCCCTTTTGTAGCTACACCCCGCTTCCTCACCATTTGAAAAACATCTGGATTGTTTTCAGTTTGGAGTATTACAAATAAAGCTGCTACGAACATTTGTGTACAGGTTTTTTCATTTTTGTAAGAATGTATTTTGAAATGCAAATATTTAAAAATTTGATGAATTCTAATCTATCAACTGTTTATTTTACAGTTAAAAGGGAACATAAGGAAACATTTGTTAGTAATGGATGTATTAATTAACATGTGGTGATGGCTTCACAGATGTACATATATATTAAACTTCATCAAATTATACAGTTAACATATATAATTCATTATGTATCAATTAAACATCGAAAAGAAAGTAAATACACAGGAAAATTAAAAATATATATATAACAGAAAAACTGTGTATCACTTCTCTTTTACTGAGTCTTTTCCCAATTGCTGGTTGATACTTGAAATTCCACTTTCAGAACATTATGCCCTTACAATAGTTCTTAACCTTGGTTCTGCCACAAATTGCTTTCAAAATCTGATGAATTCCATGAGACATCTTCTCAGGAAAAAAAAAAAAAAATCCTCTAGTGTATACTCACAGAAAGCGTTGCATACAATTTCAGAATAGTCATAGGAATTTGCATTATCTTAGAGCTTTTGTACCTCTCAGAGGCATGATCAGATTAAGAATCTCTATCTACTGCAGTCAAAGCTGGAAAGGCAAGAGCAACCCAAAGCCTTGAAGAGCTGTACATTCATATTTTGGGTGTTGACTACAGGTATTTACATTGTGCAATAAATAATTTTTCTCTTTCTTTCTAGGGAGGATGTAACACAATAGAATCAGCTTTTTTCTACATAATATAAAGGTCATTTTTTATTTATTTGTTTGTTTTCTTTATCTGGTTTGTGTGTTGGGAGCTCTGGTTGTGTAGTGACTAAGGCATTTGACTGCTAACCAGAAGACTGGTGGTTCAAACCCACCAGCCACTCCTTGGAAGGATGATTGGGCATTCTACTTCCTTAGAGATACTGCCTCGGAAACCCAAGGAGGGGTTGCTATGATTCGGAAATGACTCGACAGCAGTGAGTTGGTTGTTGTTGGTTGGTTTTTGTGTTTGTATGTGTGCGTGTGGTAATGACGAGGGAGAAGTATTATTCTTGTTTTTCTTTTAATATAGAATCACTATGGAAGTAGATTGTCCAATTTTCCTACCAAGGAGTGGCTGGTGGATTTGAATCACCAACTTTCTGGTTAGCAGTCAAATGCCTTAAGTACTATGTCACCAGAGCTCCCAAAACATAGAATTTAGCTTAGAATTTTTAAATTTTAATGTTCTGAATTTTTATACCATTTTTCCC
>NW_006922167.1:481382-484030 GCF_000298275.1 Orycteropus afer afer
CCACCAGCCACTCCTCGGAAGGAAGGTTGGGCAATCCTACTTCCGTAGTGATACTGCCTCGGAAACCCAAGGAGGGGTCACTATGAGTCAGGGGCGACTCGACGGCAAATAACAACAACAACAACAACAGCCACATGCCAAACAATCCACATTGATTGCCAAACATGCCAAACAATTCACAATAGTTTAACACACTATTTCATGTGCCCCAAAATACCTCTCTGAGGGGAAGTCACCTTAAGCTCAGATGAAAATGTTTCTTTTCTATCTTTCCTTCATCAATAAATGTTCCAACACTATTTATTAAATGGACAAATATGAAAAAAGATATTGCTTTGAAGAAAAGATTGATAGATCCCCTGGTAAATGACACCTTGAGCTGCAATTTTCTACGTTTCAAATTCCTGGGAGGGGGCAGCGGGGCAGGGAGGAGGGCAAGAGGAAAAAAATACAACTCTTGAGAAAGCTTTAATGTCAGCTTTGATCTCATCTATAGGAAGTTATTAGTGCAAAGTACATGTTTAGTTTTTGTAATAAACTAGGATTCAAAAGTTTCTAGGGAATATAGGATGGTTTGTTGGGGTGTTTTTTTGGGGGGGATCTTTTTCACAAAAAGCTAAGTAAAAAGTAATAGATGGCTTTGTACTATTAAAAGAATTATCTCAGTTTTTTGAAGCAGCTGAGAAGATGATGTTATTGGCATGTCTCAGGAAAATGAAACAATAAATAAACATTTTTTTCAGTTGGCAGCTGAACAATATGGTGGAATGCTCGCCCAGGAAGCTAGGGTCTGCTTGGTAACTCCAGCTTTGTGCAACCACTAGTGGTATAATCATGGACAAACTCATTTAATCTCTCTGGGCCTCAGCTTACGTACTCGTAAAATGAAAGGGATGACCTGAACAGTTTATGGATTCCTTCTGTCTATAAGGCCCTGCTCATTACAGGCAGTCCCTGGATTACAAATGAGATCTGTTCCCAACTATCTGTATCTTTAAGTCTTTAAATGGAGTGTGTAGGTGAGTTGGGCCAGGTGCATACAGTTCTGATTTAGCCTTATTTTCGTGCAAGAAGAGTGTTCTAGTAGCATAGTGCCTAAGGCACTTGACTGCTAACCAGAAGGCTGGTGGTACAAACCCACCAGCCACTCCTCGGAAGGTTGGGCAATCTACTTTTGTAGTGATAACGCCTCGGAAACCCAAGGAAGGGTCACTATGAGTCAGGCCTGACTCGACAGCACATAACAACAACAACATTAGTGCCAGAAAAGGCTCAAAGCTTTTTCAATGATTTCAAAGCTACATATGCAGCAAGTGAAGGTGATTGTGATGAAAATTTGTTTTGCGAGTAAGGGTTGGTTCAATCATTCCAAAGTCAGGCAATTTTATATAACATTAAAGGACAAGTAGTTGGACATAAGTTGGGTGTTTGTAACCCAGGTACTGCCTATATTACCTGTTAGCTAATCAATAATCGAGGAGCTCTGTTGGCACAGTAGTTAAGCACTCAGCTACACCAAAAGGTCAGTGGTTCAAATGTACAAGCTACACTCCATGGGAGAAAGATGTGGCAGTCTGCTTCCATAAAGATTTACAACCTTGGAAAACCTATGGGACAGTTCTACTCTGATAGGGTCACTATGAGTCAAAATCAATTTGGCAGCCATGGATTTGAATCAATAATCATACTCCAGCAAACTCATGTGAGGTCTTACCCCTGATAGAAATAAAGCATGCTGTTGCTGCTATGTGCCATCGAGTCATCTCTGACTCATAGTGACCCCTCAAGTTTCTGAGGTAGTATCACTATGGAAGTAGATTGTTCAAGCTTCCTCCTGAGGAGTGGCTGGAGGGTTTGGACCACCAACCTTCTAGATAGCAGTCAAGTGCCTTAGGCACTATGCCACCAGATCTCCCTAAGAAATAAAACATAATGACAACTAAACAATAAGAATTAAATCATAGAACTGTTCATTCAATGGATATTGTTGGGGTTCAGCATGTAAAAGCCACAAAGCATTGTATTCCAGTCAACTTTTTGTAACTGTATAAACACTGTATCTAATTTTTTTCAGACTGAAATGTTCTATCTAGCCATGCTTTTTATTGGTAAAGAAAACATTTCCTATTCTTTGGACAAATATCATTAAGGTAATGGGAAAATATTTCACACGGTCTTGATCAGGAATATATATGTATTTAAATCAAGGAGGAAGAAAAAGGCAAGCCCATGAATAAACCAATACTTTTGACTACTAAGATATTTTGGTTGCTGGATTGAAGTCTTCACACTATAGCTTGTATTTCTTTTTGCACAAGAATTTTTTTTTTTTTTTTTTTGAGAAAACATATGCCATGGCCAGGCAACCTGGGAATGAATATTCCTATTCCTACCCAAGCCTCGTTTTCTTCTCTAGTTCTTTTCCTGTTTTTTTGCAGCCCATAGGGATATGGCAGACAAAGTAGGAGGAAAGTGAAAAGTATTCATGTCAATATAGTTCCTTGAGTCATCACCCTGAAGATCAGCCCCTCTAGCACTAAAGGAGTGAGTCAGATTCTCACTTTACCATTTAGAGTCCCTGATGTCTGAAAGAAAAGTAACAGGTCATCTACTCTAGTCTTTTCCAATTTGGAACTATCAATTGCTAC
>NW_006922167.1:484845-486080 GCF_000298275.1 Orycteropus afer afer
TCTCTTTGAAGACTAAGATGCGCCTAACCCAAGCCATGGTGTTTTCAACTGCCTCATATACATGTGAAAGCTGGAAAATGAATAAGGAAGACCAAAGAAGAGTTGATGCTTTTGAGTTGTGGTGTTGGCAAAGAATACTGAAAGTACCATGGACTGCCAGAAGAACTATCAAATCTGTCCTGGAAGAATTGCAGCTGGAATGCTCCTTGGAAACGAGAATGGCCAGACTTCGTCTCACCTACTTTGATCATGTTGTTAGAAGGGACCAGTGCCTGGAGAAGGATATCATGCTTGGTAAGGTGGAGGGTCAGCAACAAAGGGAAGAACCTTCAATGAGATGGATTGACAGAGTGGCTGCAATGACAGGCTCAAGTATAGCAAGGATGATGAAGATGGCACACAACCCAGCAGAGTTTTGTTCTGTTGTACATAAGGATAAGACTAAGCTTGGATTTCCTCGACAGAAACCATGCAGGAGAGAAGACAATGGGATGGTATATATAAAACCCTGAAAGATAAATTTCCAACCAAGAATTAAACAGATGGCAAAACTGTCCCTCAAATATGATGGTGAAATTAAGACATTTCTAGATAAGCAGAAATTAAGGGAATTTGTTAAAACCAGACCAACTTTACAAGAGATGCTAAAGGGAGCCCTTTGGACAAAGAAAAAACAACAGCAAACAACAACTGACCATTAACACATATGATGACAGAACCCAGAAACCAACACAGTTATAGAAGTATCCAAAGTAAATAAGCCTGCAAGATTGTAAACACAGAACCAGAGACATCAATTAATAACTGACGACAACTACAAATCGAAAAGAGGGGAAAAAAACATGTAGTTACAGAACTTCTAAATGGCAGGGAAGTCAAGACAACTACAAAATAGAATGGACTGTTCTAAACTTGGGAAGAAATTATAAATCAACAGGGTAACCTCAGAGAAAAATGATAAATAAATCTGCACATCAAAATAAAAAAAGAGGACCAGTACAAATATTAAGCAAATACTAAAACAGTAGCAACAAAGGAAGTGATAACACGATTCGTAAACAAAAGGAGCTCAGCACAGAAAATTATATGGAACAAAGAAATCAACACCACAAGAAAGCACATAACAAAATGACTGCAACAAATTCATACATGTCAATAACTACATATCTGACTTATCTCTAAAATTTATAGAAAACTCCAACACCTCAAACAACAAAAAGATTAATAATCCAATT
>NW_006922167.1:487165-488281 GCF_000298275.1 Orycteropus afer afer
ATGAAAAAACAAAATATCCTCAGAGCAGTAGGGGAGTCCTGGCTGCCTGTGTGCTGCTATTTTTAGCCAGCCCTGCTTCTGTCAGACTGGGTCAGTACTGAATGCCAGGGGCAAGATGGCACCTTGGACAGAAGCAAGACAAGGTGATAGGGGTGTTTTTAGAAAGCTGTGCCTAAAGAATTGAGGGGTGTGTAATGAAGGATTGTGAACTTTTAAATGTCAATAGACTTTGAGTTGAGGAGATACCACAAATACCCTTGATAAGATGAAATAAGTGCCTTGGCCACCTTGGCTCTTCTTGCAAGCACCTAAGTTTGGGCACTGCAATGCTGATGGTATACAGTCCACAAAGGTCACTGTTCCCTAGATCTTTATTTGGAAGGATTATCTAAGCATCACAATGTCTTACAGTCCACTTTAAGTGACAAGGTCAGAAGCGAAGACTGAGCATTAGATACCTGGAATATCCTAGGAGGATAGAATTAATCTTTATTCTTGGATACATTAGACAGAATTGCTAATTAAATGGCATACATTCCTTTTTAAAAGGTACTGCTTCATTGTTGGATTTCTTACTTACATACTTGCTAAGGAATTTGGAAATACTTATCATATAATTGAGTACACCTGAAGTATGGAAGAGGCAAAATTTGATATCCTTAAACAGAAGGCTTCCTATATTTAGCACTGGCAGGGATCAGCTGCTAAAGTTACTAGGGCAATTCCAGATGGTAGGAGTTAGACTCAGTTATTCTACACTCCTCACTTGTATCTTGACTGTCCAAAACTGGCCAACAGTACATCATATATATATATATATATATATATGCCTACTCAGCCTTTTTAAAATTCTCATTAGAGTGGGAATAATCTCAAGAAAAGTCATATTTCATGGGTTTCCAAGATAGGACTCAGGCTCTCCTGGAAGGGCTTTACACATATATTCTAGGTCATATTTTGGCTCTCATGGACTTGTTTTGTCTTTAACTTCAAGTTGAACTTGCATATGAGCAGTTGATGGTCTGTTGCACAATCAGCTCCTGGCCTGGTTTTGGCTGAAGATATTGAGCTTCTCCATCACCTTTTGCCACAGATGTAGTCAATCTGATTCCTGTG
>NW_006922167.1:490431-491769 GCF_000298275.1 Orycteropus afer afer
TGGATAACATTGCAAAGAATGGGAATTCCAGAACATTTAATTGTGCTCATGAGGAACCTGTACATACACCAAGAGGCAATCATTCAAAAAGAACAAGAGAATATTGCATGGTTTAAAATCAGAAGTGTGTGTCAGGATCATATCCTTTTACCATAGTTATTCAATCTATATGCTGAGCAAACAGTGTGAGAAGCTGGATTATAATGAAGAACACAGCATCATGGTTGGAGGAAGACTCATTAACAGCCTGCAATATGCAGATGACACAAACCTTCTTGCTAAAAGTGAAGATGCCTTGAAGCACTTACTGGTGAAGATCAAACACTATAGCCTTCAGTATGGATTATACCTCAACATAAAGAAAACAAGAATCCTCATAAGTGGACCAATAAGCAACATCATGATAAATTGAGAAAAGTTGAAAGTTGTCAGGAATTTCCTTTTACTTGGATCTACAATCAATGCCCATGGAAGCAGCAGCCAAGAAATCAAATGGCATATTGCATTGGGTAAATCTGCTGCAAAAGAACTCTTTAAATTGTTAAAGAGCAAAGATGTCACTCTGAAGACTAAACTGTGTCTGACCCACGCCATGATATTCCCAATTACCTCATATGCATGTGAAAGGTGGACAGTGAATAAGGAAGACTGCAGAAGAACTGATGTATTTTAGCTGTGATGTTGGTGAAGAATACTGCAAATACCATGGACGCCAGAAGAAGGAACAAGTCTGTCTTGGAAGAGGTACAGCTAGAATGCTCCTTAGAGGTGAGAATGGCCAGACTTCATATCTTGTAGTTTGGCCATGTTGTCAGAAGAGTCCAGTCCCTGGAGAGGGATATCATGCTTGGTAAAATAGAAGGTCAGAGCAAAAGGGAAGACTCTTAATGAGATGGATTGACTGATGAGGATCAAACACTACAGCTTTCAGTATGGATTACATGAAGAAAACAAGAATCGTCACAACTGAACCAATAATCACAATAAGTGGAGAAAAGATTGAAGTAGTCAGGGATTTCATTTTACTTGCATACACAATCAATGCCCATGGAAGCAGCAGTCAAGAAGTCAAATGACGTATTGCAGTAGGAAAATCCACTGCAACAATGGGCTCAAGCACAGCAAGCATTGTGTGGATGGCACAGGACCAGGCAATGTTTCGTTGTTTCCTTCTTTTGTGCATAGGGTCACTATGAGTCACAACCTAGCAACAACAACAATCTTATTGGATTCTATGTTCAGGCACATACTCGCATAAAAGTAATTCGATTAAACAAGTATACAAGAAACATATATGCTCTGGTTACCTAGTGCCACTCTGACAAGAATATACCACAA
>NW_006922167.1:492134-498378 GCF_000298275.1 Orycteropus afer afer
CATGCAGGGTTCAAGCGTGTCATAAGCTAGGGATCATTCCCCAAGGCTTCTGCTTATATACAGGAAGCAGACCACATTCCCTAAGGCAGCTACTCAGCTGCTCCCAGTAGATTCCACCATGGAGTTGATGACCAGTCTCATCATGGGGAATACTACATCCAGCTGCCCAGCCATTCAACCAGGCCCAGCCAAGTTGACGTACAAACTGAACTACCACAGTATACTTCCTATATAATTCAAGGAGTCTCTGGGTGGTACAAACTGTTAATACTCTCAGCTCCCAACTAAAAAGTTGGAGCTGTCCACCCACAGCCACCTTGGATGAAAGGCCTGGTGATCTGCTTCTGAAAAAATCAGTTATTGAAAACTCTAAGGAGTACAGGTCTCCTCTGACATACATGGGCTCATTATGAAGTGGAATAAATGCACCAGCAACTGGTTATACAATGAAAATGATACAACTGTATTACATGAAAATGGATTTTAAAAAAATAAACAGCTAATTGTGTATCCAAAATTTAAGCATCTCATCATTTCACCATTCTAAATCAGTCAAAATGTAGCCCTGTATCAATGAGGAGGTTACCACATTTATAGAAAGACTTGTAACACTTAGAAAAACAAAGATAATATTTTTAATTTGTTATAAAATCTCCAAAATACTAGAGTGTAAGCAATCTTAAATGGATTCTTAAAATATAAGAAGGCACAACATTTAACCTGCAAATCTTTTCAGAGTCCAGTCTAGCTTCATCATCCTGGAATGATAACATCATAGTGCCAACAGCCAGACAAATTCAAATGTCTGTACACTGTTTTCCGGTACAGCCATATGGATGTTCTAATAGCCAGCAAGACAGTCACTGCATTAGCCAGATACATTTTCATGATAATGAAATCTATTTTACACAAATCTTTCCTTTAAACAATTGTTCACATAATCATTAAGATTACATTGGTTAATCTTTGGAGAACATGATTCTTTCACTAATAAAAAAGATACTTGCCTGGTGTATATGTTCTGGAAATAATACAAGCCAAAAACAAAACAACCCATCAAGTTTAATGAGTTACATGGTACATTGATCAGAGGAAGCAGAGAGCTGCCAAATTTCCACTTCAATCTGAATTTCATAGATTCAACTGCTTTCATTTTGAGTAGCGGTTTAATTTTATGCATATACAGAATCTCACTGAAATGTACCTTTTTGTTTTCTGGGCAAATTTTTAAGGGCTAAGCAAAAATAGCAGCATAGTTACCACACTTTACCTGGAGGACAACAGCATCTTTTAAATATGAATCATTTATCCAAAATGGAGTGAACTATGGTTTTTATGTACACTTAAGTTTGGTAATCTTCATAACTACAATGTATATTTAAGAAATCTTTGAATAATACCCACTACTTAACAAACTGGGGAAGTCAAACAAAGAAAACAAAAACCTGCACAAAGTCTTTCAGGAAACTAATTGCAGAGTCCCGTCTTCACTTGTATCATTTACAGCTTGGTTTTACATTTAACCCACCTTTCCTAAGTGGTTTTCCTTTTTTTTTTTTTTTTTTTTTAAGCATGGGTACAGTTACTATATGATGAAAATAGAAAATAGAGAGAGATGTTTTCACTTGCCACTCAAATTATGATATTGTAGACCCTTTGTCCACAATATAAAGAAAGGTCCTTAGTTCACCATGCACATCCGACATCTAAACTTGTGTCATAATTGATACTACATTAGAATTAGGACTGGAAGCTAATGATATTGATAAGTTACTCCACAACATTTCTCAAAACATTTATTTTGTTTCCTTTATGATTAGTCAGTATTTTAATGTATTTATTTGATTTTTAATGATTTATATCTACAATTAATCTGATACATTAAAAATTGATACATCAATATGTGTGCATATATTGGATATGGAGTTTTTAAAAGAGTTTAAGGATATTGAATAAAGCATTTATAATGAAGTCAAAATATAGAAGAAAATACATACAAAAAATGAACAGATGTGCCTTACCCTACTTTCAGTCTTACGCTATCAGTTGCCAGAAGCAACTGGGATCAAATGGGGAGGCAGCAGTTTCCCTAGATAATTTGCCTGACCTAAGTTGACCCAGCTGAAAATAAAAAAAAACATGCACTATAACAAAATAGTTGAGGAGGGGTTTTCATAATGTATTATGTTTCCAAATTCTCTTATTTCTTTTATTTGCAGAATTTTACTTGGAGAGAAGGATTATATAATATCTAAGTGTAGGAAGTATATTTAATAAATAACCACATAAATTGAGGCCCTGTTTGAAGAATTTTTCATAGAATGCTTTCTTTCCTCAAGAATGTAAGAAAACCTAGCCTCAACTTTTACATACTAATCTTTCTCCATCTATGTTATTAATCTACATTAGTAATTGAATTGAATTTTAAATTATCGCTGATTCATTGTTGTTGTTGTTGTTATTTGCCATCGAGTCGGCCCCGACTCAAAGCGACCCCTCCTTGGGTTTCCGAGGCAGTATCACTACGGAATTAGGAATGCCCAACCTTCCTTCCGAGGAGTGGCTGATTCATTAGGTCATCAAAATATATCAGGCACCTACTATGTGCAAGTCTCTATTAGGCATTCAGTAAATATTTTTACAGAAGAGAAGACAATTCTTAAATGAAGATTTCCCAAAATTTGCCTTTTAAAAGCATGTATGTTAATTTTTAAGAGTAAAATTAGTCATTTTCTTAATAAACTAAGGGAAATCTGACAATTTCAATTTCATTAATATTGCACTGGCTAGATAACGTTTAATCCTAATTTTGGGTTACTTAGACACGAAATCCTTTGAGATGAAATAAATATTTTGTAATGTGTTTTAATTTAAGATTTGATGAATGTCTCAAGAATATAAAATTCTGCAAAATCCTAACTCAGCTAACTAACTCCTCTCTTCATCTTTATTGTAATAAAATCTGCTTATGTAATTTGGTTTGACCATTGGTTTATTTCTCACCTCCCTCCACTTATTACTGATCCTTTAAAAATAACTCTTCATACTTCGACTGTTGAAACAAAAGGCCTTCCTTTCTCAAATTTGATTCAAAATATTTAAAATATTTTACACTTACAAGAGTACGATTTTTAACTAATAATGATTTTTCTTTTTATCCTTGAAGAAAGAACCAGTGTGCTTTACCCAAACTTAGTTTTCTACATTTGTTTTCACAAACTGGTATGTTGCCCAATAATTCTAGATTTGTGTGAATATTTCCTCCTATCACCTATTATAATAGATTCTTCTATTGTAATCTACTCCTGTGTATTTCTAGTTCTTGGTTTCTTTCAAGAGGCCTACCTAAGTACAGTCCCAGGCCTGCAGCTCAAGTTCAGCAGGAGCTGACAAACCACTGTGAGTTGGAGCCAACAGACCACTCATGCTTTTGGGCAGCTGTGATTGTTCTCTATTGTTTTTGTTGTGACCCTCCTGTCTCTATTTCCTTTTATTTTATTCACTAGGTTCAAGAATGAATTTTGTATTTGCAGCCATCCTGATCCAGGGCCACATTTCAGTATTACTTGATTACTTTATAAAATTCTTAGAAATTCACTGGGCCTCTTGCCTGATCAAACAGTGATTGCCAAGTTACACAACTGAATTCCTAGCTGCTGACAAGAGATTAGTTTCTGGAATCATCTCTGAAATTTGCGACATTTGGGTGTGCAAGTTGATTATTTTTTCCTATTTTCTAAATAATGTTTTATTTTGTCAAGTGCAGTATTTGTTTTATTGCAATAGAAAAGTCTAAAATATAATTGCCATCCATAATATTTAGGATCTGAAACACAGGAAATTATTTCAGAACTTAAAACACATGTATCACATATGCCTCTGTACTTGCTACTCTTATTTGCATAACGCTTGCTTTTAAGTTGTTATAAGAAAGGGATTTGTATTGTGTAACTGCTAAAATTATACCTTGCAGCAAGATATAAAATGAAATCTACATATTGTACAGAAAACGGAGACTACAAGATCCATTGGTGGAACAAGTTAACTCATTTATTAGAGAGAATATTTTCAAATTCAATTCAATTCCAAGAGAATTCTTATCTTCTATGTGCAAAAACCCTTCCATAAGCTCTGTAGAAAGAAACCAAGATTAGAAAGACATTCTCACATTAATTTTCATTAAACTGATTCATTGCATAAAACTTCTAAATTGGTGAGATCCTTTCCTTTCAACACTATCTAGTAGATATTTTCATCAGTATCTACAAAGACAGTGCAGTGATGAAGAAAGACTTATATTATACTGAAGCATAAAGAAAGAACATAGCACAGAAACTAAAGTCTACTACAAAGGTGAATCTGAAAGAAATAAAATTTTGACTTGTTAATTTCTTGACATTTTATTCCAGATGTTTTGTCAATATTAAAAGCCCCTCTAGTCTGAGTGTAATCATAAAATCTCTGCACTCATAAGCAATCTCTTATGCTTCATGTATAAATTACTAAATATAGCTATGGTTGGATCTACAAGCATTGGAATCGATTCTATAGCAACTTGAAAAAAATTGCTGAGAGACATCTATGTATATAGTGTCTATGTATATAACGTCTTCTTTTTTGTTAATTTTTTGTGGTGATTTGGGTAAAAATTTACAGAGTAAATTTATTTTCCATTCAACAGTTCATACGTATTTTGTTTCATGACATTGACTGCAATCCCCACAACATAATAGCTTTCTTCTCTCTTCCTCTCTGTGGTTACCTTTTCCCTGTACCTTTCTTTCCTATGCATTCTTGGCTTCTGAGCTTTCTCCTTTCACAGATGCTGCCCTTCTGATCTCCCGTGGTTGATTGTTCTAAGGAATGTACCTACCTGGTATAATTGTTCACATGTGGGGCTGTCCATTCAAGGGAATGAGTTCAATTCAAGGCCTGGAGGGTGACTAAGGGCCATAGTCTTGGGGATTACACCCCTCTCTATCAACCTGGTCTTATTTAATGATTTTGAGTTTTGTTCCACATTTTTCGCCCAGTGTATCCAGGCTCTCATATTTTGCTCCCTTTCCTGGTGGTTGGGAAGGATAGCTGGGCACCATCCAGTTATTTTGGTCTCAGAGGGTGTAGGGTGAGGTTCCCATGGTCCACTAGTCCCTTGGACTAATTGTTTCCATGTGTCTTTGATTTTCTTCACTCTTCTTTGCTCAGGAGAAGGAGGGACTAATAGTTGCATCTTAGATGGCCATTCACAAGCTTTTAAGAGCATAATCACTACTCACCAAGGTAGGATGTAGAACAATGTTTTTGTGTACTGTGTTATGCCAATTGACCTTGATGTCCCCCATGACCATGATACCAAGCCCACAGGGTCCCAGAACCCTCAAGGTGTTTGATTGTGGCTGAGAAGTTATAATTTTGCCCCCTGTTAGTTCTATTATATATAAGGACACTTTTATAGCACATACAAATACATATGTAGAAATATGGTCTGTCAAATCTATATGGTCATGAGTATATTCCCATTCACCTACCCTTACTTAATTATCTTGCCTGTCTACCTATGTATCCACCCATAGATTAATGTTTGTTATTACTGATAATGCAGTGTTACGTATGTAATAGTATTTACCTTTGTCTGTACCTCTTGTGGGAGCTCTGGTGGCATAGTGCTTAAGGCATTTGACTACTAACTAGAAGGCTGGAGTTTCAAATTCATCAGCCACTCCTTGGAAGTAAGGTTGGGCAATCTACTTCCACAGTAACACCACCTCAGAAACCTAAGGAGAGGTTGCTATGAATCATATCTGATCCGACAGCAGTGAGTTTGGTTTTTTGGTTTGGTACCTCTTGTGTACCTCTCCATGTCTTCCTTTTCCTTAATGATATTGTTCTGGTTATTCACTTTTGGTATATTGCCTTTCCCTTCACCCAAAGCAACATTTGTCTCTTACCTAGTTAGCAATTTTCCCTTTCCTCCTCTTCCATCCCTGATAACCAATAAAGAAAGTTTCCTTTAGTGTGTAAACATTTCCTTGATTTTTTTTATAATAGTGGACTCATACAATATTTGTCCTTCTATGATTGACTTACTTCATTCAGCATAATGTCCTCCTAGTTCATCCATGTTGTGAGGTGTTTTATGGATTCTTCAATTTTTTGTGTGTGATTTGGGTGAAGATTTACGAGCAAATTCACTTTCCATACAGCAGTTCACATATACTTTGTCTCATGTCATTGACCACAGTTT
>NW_006922167.1:501933-502541 GCF_000298275.1 Orycteropus afer afer
ATCTATATTCATGAGGGATATTGGTCTGTAGTTTTCCTTTTGAGTGATGTCTTTGCCTGGTTTTGGTATTAAGGTTATGCTTGCTTCATAAAATGGATTCTTCATTAATCTTTAGTGTTACATAGAACTCCATTGTGTGTATGTACCATAGTTTTGTTATCCATTCATTTGTTAATGGGCACTTAGGTTGTTTTCATCTCTTTGCTCTTGTGAACATTGCTGTGATGAACATGGGTATGCATATCTCTATTTGTGCCTTCATTCTGACTTCCTTAGGATAAATAGTTGGTAGTGGGATTGCTGGATCAAACGGTATTTTTATTTCCAATTTTCTAAGGGAGTGTCATGCTGTTTTCCACAGCAGTTTTACCATTTTACAGTCCTATCAGCAGTGTATGAGCATTACAATTTCTCCATACCCTCACCAACATTTGCCTACTGTCTTGTTGGATTTTGCTGTTATTGCTGGAGTGAGATGATATCTCATTGTTGTTTTGATTCACATCCCTCTGATGGCTAATGATTGTGAGCATCTCTTCATTGTTTTTTGGCTGCCTGAATATCTTCTTTGATGAAGTATCTGTTCATGTCCTCTGCCTATTTTTCAA
>NW_006922167.1:503076-506593 GCF_000298275.1 Orycteropus afer afer
AGCTGTCCATGAGTGGATGGATCTATTTCTTGATTCTAAATCCTTTTCCACTGGTCTATGTGTCTATCATTGTACCAAAATCAGACTGCTTTAGCTAGCATGGTTTTGAGATCGGGAAGTGTGATACCTCCTACTTTGTTCTTGTTCTGTAGTGCTTTGCTTATCCAAGGTCTCTTTCCTTTCCATATAAAATTAGAAATTGGTTTTCCCATGTCCTTAAAAAATGTGATGGAATCTGAATTGGAATTGCATTAAATCTGTAGATTTTGGATAGTATTGACATTTTCACAGTGTTCAGTCTTCCTATTTGTGAGCATGGTATATTCTTCCATTTATATAGGTCTCTTATAGTATCATGTATTAGTGTTTTATAGTTTTCTTTGTATAGCTCTTTTGTGTCCTTGGTAAGATTTATTCCTAAATATTTTATCTTCTTGGTAGCTGAAGTTTTCCTTATTTTCTTTTCAGAGATCTCGTTGTTGATGTAGAGGACTCCAGCTGATTTTTGTAGGTTGATCCGGTAGCCTACCACTTTGTTGAATCTTTCAATTAGTTCCAGTGGTTTGCTGAGTCTCTTGTTTTTTCTGTGTATAGGATCATACCATCTGCAAGTATAGTTTCACTTCTTTGCCTTTCATTTCTCTTTCTTACCTTATTGCTCTGGATCTAATACAATGTTGGATGGAAGTGATAGAGGACATCTTTGTCTGACTCTTGTTCACAAGAGAAATGCTTTCAGTCTCTCTCTGTTGAGAATAATCTTGGCTGTTGGATTTGTGTATCCTATATTATGTTGAAGAATTTCCCTTGTATTCCTATTTTGCTCAGAGTTTTTATCAGGAATGGTGTTAGATTTTAACAAGTGCCTTTTCTGCATAGATTGATGTGATCATGTGTTTCTTTTCCTTTGTTTTATTTATGTGATGGATTGCGTTGATTATTTTTCTGACGTGGAACTGTCCTTGCACACCTGGTTTCAATCCCACTTGGTCACGGTGAATTATTTTTGTGATATACTATTGGATTCTATTGGTTAAGATTTTGTTGAAGATTTTTGCATCTATAATCATGAAGGATATTGGTCTGTAACATTCCTTTTTAGTGGTGTCTTTGCCTGGCTTTGGTATCAGGGTTATTCTTGTTTCATAAAATTTGGGAGAATTCCATTCTTTTCTATATTTTGTAATAGTTTGAGTAGGACTGGTGTCAGCTCTTCTTTGAATGTTTGGTAGAATTCTTCAGTGAAGCTATTTGGGTCAGGACTGTTTTGTGTTGATAATTTTTTTATGACCTGTTGAATTTGTTCTTTTGTTATGGGTCTGCTCAAATTTTCTACCTCAGTCTGCATTTGTTTAGGTAACTATTGTGTTCTAGAAATCTCACTTCTAAGTTTTCAAATATTTTGGAATATAGCTCTTCACAGCATCCTGATATTATCCTTTTTATTTTGGTTGGTTCTGTTGTGACGTCACTCATTTCATTTCCTACACATGTTCTATCTTCTTCTTTTCCTTTGTTAAATTTGCCAGTGGTTTGTTGATTTCATTAATCTTTTCAAAGAAACAAATTCTAGTCTTGTTGATTCTCTCTATTGTTTTTCTGTTTTCATTTCATTTATTTCTGCTCAAATCTTTATTATTTCTTTTCTTCTGATGACTATAGGCTTTTTTTTTTTTTTTTTTTCCTGCTCTTTTCTAATGGTTGGCAATGTTGGGTTAAGGTGTTGATTTTGACTCTTCTTTTTTAATGTGTTGCTATAAATTGTCCTCTGACTACTGCTTTTGTTGTGTCCCAAAGATTTTGGTATGTTGTGTTTTCATTCTCATTTGATTCAAAGAATTATTTTATTTTATTTTTCATTTCTTCACTTACCCAGTATTTTTTTTAAGGAGGATATTATTCCATTTCTATGTGTTTGCTTTTCTTCCTTGTTCTTCCTATTCTAATTTTATAGTATTGTGATCTGAGAAGATGCTTTGCAGTATTTCAATGTGTTTAAATTTACTGAAGCTTGCTTTGTGTCCTAACATTACATAGTGCTTCTTAAATATTATTTCCAACCTTCATAAAATCTTTCAGGTAAATATTATTTTATAGATAAGAAAACTGAAGCTCAGAGATGATCAGTAAGTTGACTAACTGAAACAGCTGAAGTAGTCAAGCCTAATGTCCATTCTCACATCTGTTGACTACAAACCTCTTGCCCTTTCCATTGTTCCAGATTTCTGTGCTTGAGCACTGCACTGCCAAATGAAGTAAAGAGCTCTAGTAGCTCTGTGGTTAAGGCATTGGGCTGCTAACCAAAAGTTTGGTGGTTTGAACCCACCAGCTGCTCCAGGGGAGAAAGATGAGACAGTCTTCTTCTGTAAAGATTTATAACCTCGGAAACCGTATGGGGTCAGAATTGACTCAGTAGTAGAGGGTTTGGTTTTGGTCCAATGGGGTAGCTAGCCACTAGCCACATGTGGCTATTGCATACTTGAAATGTGGCCAGTCCAAATTGAGATGTGTTGTAAATGTAAAACGTACACTAGACTTCAAAGATATACAAAAAAAATGTAAAATATCTTAATAAATTTTGTATTGGTTACATGTTGAAATAATATTTCAAAATAGTGAATAAATACTTTTAATAAGTGTTTCAAAGTATTTCAACTAATATTTTTGCTGTATTGGATTAAATGGAATATATATTTTAAATTAATCTTACCTGATTCTTTTTTCTTTTCTTTTTTTTTAGTGTGGTAACTAGAAAATTTTAAATTACATATGTGGTTCCAACTTGTGCCTTGCATTGTAATTCTATTGGATAGCAATGCTTTAGAAAATGGTGTAAATTCTTACTTAGCATGTTTCATGTTGCCTTTTATTTTACTTTATTTACTATTTTTCCCCTTTAAACAATGTTACATCGAATCTAATTTCTAATCCATGGGTTTTTTCACGAACTATTCCTTCAAAATACATCAAAATGGTCATTAACAAGAAGCAAAAAACTTCTATTGGGCTCATCAGTAAAGTCATTTTTTTTCAGAGCACTGGTCTTACAGGATTTGCAACAACTTGCTGAGAGATCCTGAAAAGCTTTTTTGTACTGCAGAATTATAGCGGTCTGAATGGAATTTAAATGCTTTCAAACTGGGGCCAATGCTTACTTTCTGTTTTCTATTATTTCAATAGCTGTTAAGTGCACTGGAAATAGTTAATGAAAATGTTATCACCATTGTAAATTGGTTGGCACAGATGTGTTGACATGTAAGGGAGCTGAAGTTTTAAAAGTGAGAACTCTAACTCAGGTGAGTGATCAAAGAGGTATTGCAAATTAAATCTTAGACTTGCCAAAGTTATTTTATTCTGAAAAAATATTTATTGTCTCTATTTTTTATATACCTCCAAAACTATCAAACCAGAGCGGGGCAAGATGGTGGACTAGGCAGAAGGATTGCACAGACCCTCTTCAACAAAGAAAAGGGAAACCAATTAACACAGACACAGAAGATAATCTTGGACCCCTGAG
>NW_006922167.1:510248-512367 GCF_000298275.1 Orycteropus afer afer
TCATAATGCTATCAAATTAGAAATCAATAATAGGAGAATCAGCACCAAAAGAGTAAACACATGGAAACTAAACAACACCCTCCTTGAGAGAGACTGGGTAAGAGAAGAAATCAAAATTGAAATTCAAAAATTCCTTGAATCAAAACTATCAAACCACTGAGAATCATGGCCCAGTCAAGTTGACATATAACCTTATTCATCACAACTAGTGTTACCCTTGCCTCACAGCTCAGCATCCACTACTGGCAGTTGTATGCCATCGGTGTGCAAAATACTTGGATAGTGGATTTTTCACTATTGTCAGAAAGGTGAAATATTGGATAATGAAATAATCAATAAGTGAGGAGTAAATGTAAATATCCTTACAGAGATGAACCTGAACTAACTTCTAATAATAAAAATAAATTAAAAATTCATAATCTATTATTAGTAATAAATTCCTTCCTTGCAACACACAGATGTGGGACAATGTAGTTGCCAACTATTAATATAATATATATATATAAATTGAGCTACTTGAAAATTTTTTTAAAAAATTTAAATATACAAATGGCACCACAGTTTTTTTCAATTTTCCTCTCTCTTCAAAAAACTAATTTTGTAGAGAATAGACACATAGGCACTTGGGTGAAGGGGAAGGCAATATGCAATAAGGCTGAGGTTAGCACAAAATGATCAAGGCCGTGGAGGACACAGGGAGGAGCACAAGAGTTAAATGCAACAAATGTGAATGCTATCACACACACAATCCTGCAATGGCAGCAGTAACAATAAGCTACAAGAGAATAAATAAATAGACATTCAAGCTGAACAAGGGTAAGAGGGCAAATGGGACCTACAAATATTTAAAAATATGAAGAAACTGATTTTGGAGATTTGTTAATTTTGTGCATTTGTATTTCACAGATTTCTACTTTTATCTTTATTATTTCCTTCCCTGTAATTATGTTGAGTTGAATTTGATCTTGCTTTTTAAAAAGATTCTGAAGCTAAAAACTTGGATCTCTGATTTGTGATCTCTCTTCTAATATAAAGCTTTCAACATTATAAATGTCCTTAGCATTGTTTTAGCTGTATCCACAAATTTTGGTATGTTGTGTTTTCATTACCATTTAGTTTAAGATTTTTTCTAATTTTCTTTGTAATTTTGTCTTTGACCCATGGGTTATTTAGAAGTCTGTTGTCTGATTTCCAAATATTAGTGTGTTTTCCAAATATCTTTTTGTTATTGATTTTTAAATTATTTCTACTGTGGTCAGAGAATATACTCACAATTTCATCCTTTCAAATTTATTATTCTTTGCCTTTTGACTCAAAATGTAGTTTATGTTGGTGATTGTTCCACATGTCCTTGAAAGGAATGTTCATTCTGCATTGTTGAGCATAGTTTCTATAAATGTCAATTAGGTCAAGTTGGTAGATGGTGTTGTTCAAACCTTTAATATACTTGTGTTTACTGAGGGTTCTCCACTCTGGTTGGGAAAAACTCCAGTGTCTCCCAGCACTGTACGATCTCCAGAATATGCCTTCAGCTCACAGCTTCCTAATGCCTGTTCTGTGTAATGCTTGATATGGTCATACCTTGCACTTGCATAGATTATTATTTGATCAAAGACTTAAATGGATTTCCATACAAATTTTTCAACTTCCTTCTCTACGCAGCTCCCTCTAGTATTCTGCCCCACAAATACCTGCCTCTTCAGCTAAGCAAGACTTAAGCACTCTGCTTGAGTTCCACCTCCCTGTGACACAGTCCAAAAAATGCCTCCAGCCAAAATGCTGGGACAATCTTTAGATGCACTTCAGATGTTTTCCTTTGTCAAGGATCCTGCTCATTGCCTTCAAGTTGATTCTAACTCATAGTAACTCTATTGGAAAATGTAGGATTGCTCCCATAGAATTTCCAAGGCTATAAATCTTTATGGAAGCAGACTCCCACAGAGCAGCTGGTGGGTTCAAACTGTTGACCTTTTGGGTAGCAGCCAAGTACTTCAGCACTGTGCCACAAGGGCTCCTTTTACAGGGATCACTATTATACTATGCCTATTGTCTAACCTAGGAGCTCTGGTAGCATAGTGCCTAAGGCACTCGACTGCTAACCAGAAGGCTGGCGGTTCAA
>NW_006922167.1:512467-514932 GCF_000298275.1 Orycteropus afer afer
GGTTCAAACCCACCAGCCACTCCTCGGAAGGAAGGTTGGGCAATCTACTTCCGTAGTGATACTGCCTCAGAAACCCAAGGAGGCGTCACTATGAGTCTGGGCTGACTCCACGGCATACAACAACAACAACAATTGTCTAACCTGAACAGTTTTTTCATATATTTTGTCCAGTTTTATATTTGTTTACAGCAGAAAGTCTAGTTTGATACTCATTTCTCTCTCATTTTTTTGGATTGCACTTAATTTGATGTGGGTAGCTCTGCTTATAAAACTAATTTTTCTTTTTAAGCATTATTTCCAGATTTTTTTAAAAATGCTTCTTTAATTTTCTCCCCAGTTTTCTTTTTTGTTTTTTTATGCTCCAGCCTTAATTCTCCTTGACACAACTTTATTACTAAAAGCTCAACCCAGAACACTAAAAGATTATCATCAACATATCCAACATTCTTAGGAGGCTCCTACCTCCAAACTTGAACCAGATTTTTCTATTCATCTGCTAATGTTCATTCTTCTCACAGGTGGCTAGTATAGACTGTTTTTTTTTCTCCTCCTAAGAACCATTAGGAAGGTTGGGCAATCTTACTTCCGTAGTGTTACTGCCTCGGAAACCTAAGGAGGGGTCGCTAGGAGTCGGGGCCGACTCGACGGCACATAACAACAACAACAAGAACCATTACTCATGCAATTCGTGAGAATCCTGGGAGAGCAGCTGGAGAAAATAATTGTTTGCTCAAAATGCCACAAGACATGTTGCTGATTCTGTTTTCTCCTGAAATAATTCAATAGTAATTCATTTGGCCAAATAGGTGGCTGGCTCCAATTCCACACAGTACCTACCTGGAGAAAAAGAGTATCCTGAGGACTGGTTGTGAAGTATCCCAATATCTTTTTTTACTCTTCCATAGTTTCATAGGGTACACAATGGTTGTTACCACAGTGGAAATTATCTTCCAAAGAGAACCACTGGCTAGATTGCATTATTAAATTGAAAATTTCTGTAAGTTCTTTGAGGGCAAGAATCTACTTATTTTGTTTCTACTCATACATCTCATTCCAATCCTTTTCCTTGTAAAGCATTGAACACAGTTATTTAAGAAGCACTTTCTGAATAATTACTTTAAATAATTATTGATATGATATGACCAGAATATCTTTCAGTGTCTTTGAAACTGCTTTAAATCTCAAGAAAAGTGGGTTTTATAACTCATTTCATAAAGGAGACGCCTGATGTTAAATGCATCCCTTACAGTATGAGGACTTTAAAAATAGCTCAATTATTTTAAAATATTGGGCAGCCTTCACATTCAACAGAAATGCTAAATCACCTATTAATGCAATCACTCTCTTTGAGTGCACCTACACTCATTTTGAATATCACTATAGAAACCAGGGACACTGTCCTTAGTGAAACATAATGGAGGCTTTAAAAAGTACTCTTGAAATCAACTGCAAACAATATCATTTAAATCAAATGCTCTAGAAATGATTTTTCTCCTTTTTAGAGTCCCAAATGTAATTAATAATCTAGCTACCTAATAAAAAGCAAAGACCTTCTTTTGAATAAAGAAATTTACCCTCAATAATTCTTTAGGCTGGAATAAATGTAAATATCTTTTCTTTCCCGCCTCCTGTTTGTCCTGCTTACTCTGATCTAAGACAGACAAAATGACAACACACTGGAATGCAAAGATCATCTGAGTGCAAGTTACTCCAAACTTGTTTGAGAACAGGAAATGCTGGAAATCTCATGAGAAATTAGCTGTATGTTTTGAAGAAAAACATTTGTGGATAAACTTTATATCAATTGATTTTCCTTTCTATTATTAAACAGAATGCTGAGATAAATAACTTGAACTCAGAGAAATGTTTAAAGGAGTGTGTAGTTCCATCTAGCATTGGTGGTAGTTGGAAGCAAACTACTCGATTCCTTAAGGGCAAGGGACTGTGTTCTGTTGTCACTCTAATTCAAGCAGTTAGTTGAAGGTGTAGGCTAAGGGTTCATAATGTTTATTGGATGTTGAATGAAAGAGTAAATGAATAGAAACACATACATAAAATGAGCTAAGTTCTTAATATCTTATCTTTGGCAAAACCCAGAGTTCATCTAACACCTAAGAATGACTTGAGGCTTTTTGAGAAAAGACAAGGAATGACAGAAATCCTCAACTACTAGCCAAAAGTTTATCAGTTCAAATCCACTCAGAGTTACTTCAGGGAACAGGCTTGGCACTCTGCTTCAGAAAGGTCAAGGCCTTGAAAAGCTTGAGAAGCAGTTTTACTCTGAGTAATGTCATGAGTAGAAATGACTTGATGGCAACTAGAAACAACAGAGTTTTGATAAGTGCATTAGTCAACTCAGTTTTAAGAGCCAGTTAAGTTGGGAGCTCTGATAGCATAGTGGCTAAGGCACTTGATTGCTAACCAGAAGGCTGGCAGTTCAAACCCACCAGCCACTCCCCGGAAGG
>NW_006922167.1:515677-516226 GCF_000298275.1 Orycteropus afer afer
ACTGCATGCCCAACAGAACGAAACACTGCCCGATCCCGCGCCAGCTCCACGATCCCTGCTATACTTGAGCCCATCATCGCAGCCACTGTGTCAATCCATCTGGTTGAAGGCCTCCCCCTCTTTCCTCAACCCTCCACCCTACCAAGTATGACATCCTTCTCCAAGGAATGGTCCCTTCTGACAATATGACCAAAGTAGGTGAGAGGAAGTCTGGCCATTCTCACTTCCAAGGAGCATTTTGGGTGCACTTCCTCCAGGAAAGATCTGTTAGTTCTTTTAGCAGTATATGATACTTTCAGCATTCTTCGCCAGCACCACAACTCTAAAGCATAACTCTTTTTCGGTCTTCCTTATTCATTGTCCAGCTCTCACATGCATATGAGAAAATTGGAAATATCATGGCTTGTGTCAGGCGCACCTTAGTCCTCAAGGACACATCCTTTCTCCTCAACACTTGAAACAGTTCCTTTGCAGTTGACTTTCCCCTAATGTCCTGACTGCTGCTTCCATTGACATTGATTATAGAACCAAGCAACGTGAATTCTTTGA
>NW_006922167.1:517063-519629 GCF_000298275.1 Orycteropus afer afer
ATATTGCAACTCGAGGCTTAAATTTTTTCTTCAATTCTTTCAGCTTGAGAAATGCTGAGCGCATTCTTCCCTTTTGGTTTTCAAACTCCAGATCTAAATTTACAATAGGATTTATAATAATAAATTAAGTATCTCCTTGGTATTCCCTTTGATGTACTATCTACTAATCTTTCCAGACATTTTCTTTGCTTCTGTGAAATAATTATTAAAGTAAGAACAAGAGGGATAAGGCTCATGGTTGTTCAGACATATAATAGCCAAAACTGGCTTTAGGTATTCATCAATTAATATGAGTTATGGGGTGAAGCCTATCTCAAACACAATTAGAAATGAAAATAAAAATTATTTTGTCAACAAGTATTATAGGTTACAATAATGGACTTTCAATTAATTTTAGGTTCCTTACCTCTCTACATTTAGTGATCCCACTAATAGGTTTTAGCAAGTTGACTGCTTAATAGAGAAGTAATATGTTCACTTTCAGGATGATGTAAATATTTTAAGGTAAACGGAGCTGTCTTCATATAACCTATAAAAATGAAATTAGAAATATTTATTCATTTGAGAATAGCTCTGGCTAAATAGTTTTCTTTTGAAGTCTCTAATTATCCTAGAGAAAATTGTTGAGAAGTATTCAACTGGCGTACAGATTATTTACGTATAAAGATTTAGGAGCTCTGGTAGCATAGTGGCTAAGACACTTGCCTGCTAACCAGACGGCTGGTGGTTCAAACCCATCAGCCACTCCTCGGAAGGAAGGTTGGGCAATCCTACTTCCGTAGTGATACTGCTTCGGAAACCCAAGGAGGGGTCGCTATGAGTCGGGTTTGACTCAACGGCACATAACAACAACAACAACAACCTATAGGTTTACATAGATAAAAGATGTCAAAAATTAAATATGTGTAGACTGTGATAAGGGGTCCTGGTGGTGCAGTGGTTAAATGCTTTGCTGCTAACCGAAGGTAGGCTGTTCTAATTCACCATCCACTCCATGAGAGAATAAATCTAAGCATCTGCTCATATAAAGATTACAGCCTTGTAGACCCTATTGTTGGAAAGTTTTACTCTGTCCTATAGGGCTGCTTTGAGTTAGAACTGACTTGACAGACCACAATAACCAGTTGTGGTAGGGGGCATTTAAAATTAAAACATAAAACAAAATAAAGAATCAAAAAGACCACCCAAATCTGTTCCTGTTGTCAAGTTGATTTAGACTTGACGTTGTTGTTGTTAGGTGCCATTGAGTCAGTTCCAACTCATTATGACCCTATGTACAACAGAACAAAACATTGCTCAGTTCTGCACCATCCTAACAATGATTGCCAAATTTGAGCCCACTATTGCAGCCACTGTGTCTGTCCATCTCATTGGAGGTCTTCTTCTTTTTCACTCACCTTCTACTTTACCAACCATGATGTCCTTCTCCAAGGACTGGTCCCTTCTGATGACATGTCCAAAGTACATGAAACAAAGTCTCACTATCCTCTCTTCCGAGAAGCATTCTGGCTATAGTTGTAAGGCAAATTTTTTCATTCTTCAGGAAACCCAAGGTGCATTCAATATTCTTCACCAACACCATACTTCAAAGGTATCAGTTTTTCTTTGATTTTTCTTATTCCACATCCGACTTTTGTGTGCATATGAGGTGATTGAAAATACCATGGCTTGGGTCAGGAGCACCTTAGTCCTCAAAGTACATGTTTGCTTTTTAACAGTTTAAAGAGGTCTTTTGCAGCAGATTTTCCCAATGCAAACTGTCATTTGATTTCTTGACTACTGTTTCCATAGGCATTGATGATGAATCCAAGTGAAAGAAAATCCTTAACAACTTCAATTTTTTTCTCCATTTATCGTGATGTCGCTTATTGGTATAGTTTTGACGATTTTTGTTTTATGCCAAGTTATAATCTAAATTAAATGCTATAGCCTTTGATCTTAATCACTAAGTATTTCAAATCCTCTCTGCTTTCATCAAGAAAGATTGTGTCAGTTGCATATTTCAGGTTATTAATGTGCCTTCCTCCAATCCTGAGGTTGCATTCTTCTTCACATAGTCCAGTTTCAAGAATGATTTGCCCAGCATAGAGATTGAATAAGTATGACGAAGATATACAACCCTGATACACACCTTTCCTGATTTAAAACCACACAGTGTATAGTTGCTCTGTTTGAATTATTATCTCTTGGTCTATGTACAGGTTCCTCATGAGCACAATTAATTGTTCTGGAACTCTTATTCTTTGTAATGTTTTCCATAATTTGTTATGATTCACATAGTCAAATACCTTTACATAGTCAATAAAACACAGGTAAACATCCTTCTGGTATTCTCTGCTTTCAAGCAAGATCATTCAGACATTAGCAATGATATCCCTTGTTCCACATTCTTTTCTGAATCCAGCTTGATGTACAACTTGATGTGATGTAACTGTTTTTTAATTGTCTCCAGCAAGACATGCTCGGCATTTCTCAAGCTGAAAGAATTGAAGAAAAAATTTAAGCCTCGAGTTGCAATATTGAAAGATTCTATGGGCAAAATATTGAATGATGCAGGAAACATCAA
>NW_006922167.1:520324-527911 GCF_000298275.1 Orycteropus afer afer
TGTATCCTTTCCCCATACTTATTCAATCTATATGCTGAGCAAATAATCCGAGAAGATGGACTATATGAAGAAAAACATGGCATCAGGATTGGAGGAAGAATCATTAACAACCTGAGAAACGCTGATGATACAACTTTGCTTGCTGAAAGTCAGGATGACTTGAGGCACTTACTGAAGAAGATTGGAGAATACAGTCTGCCGTGTGGATTACGTCACAATATAAAGAAAACAAAAATCCTCACAACTGGACCAATGAGCAGCATCACAATAAATGGAGAGAAGATTGAGGTTTTCAAAGAATTCACGTTGCTTGGTTCTACAATCAATGCCAATGCAAGCAGCAGTCAGGACATTAGACGACGTGTAGTGCTGGGCAGGTTGGCCGTGAAGGAACTGTTTCAAGTGCTCAGGAGCAAGGATGTGTTCTTGAGGACTAAGGTGCGCCTGACTCAAGCTATGATATTTTCAATTTTCTCATATGCATGTGAGAGCTGGACATTGAATAAGGAAGACCGAAAAAGAGTTGATGCTTTTGAGTTGTGGTGCTGACGAAGAATGCTGAAAGTATCATATACTGCTAAAAGAACTAGCAGATCTTTCCTGGAGGAAGTGCAGCCAAAATGTTCCTTAGAAGCAAGAATGGCCAGACTTCACCTTACCTCCTTTGGTCATGTCATGCATGGTAATGTAGAGGGTCGATGAAAGAGGGAAGGCCTTCAATGAGATGGATTTACATGGTGGCTGCAACAATGGGCTCAAGTATAGCAAGGATCATGGAGCTGGTGCGGGATCACATGGTGTTTCGTTCTGCTGTACATGGGGTCGCTATGAGTCCGAAACGACTTGACAGCACCTAACAACAACAACCTGCAGAATTTTACTTGTGTGCGATATTAATGATAACATTCCATAATTTCCATATTCTTTTGAATCACCTTTCTTTGGAATGGCACATATATGGATCTCTTATAGTCAATTGGTCAGGCAGCTGTCTTTCAAATTTCTTGGCATAAACAACTGAGGACTTCCAGTATTGCATCCATTTTTTGAAACCTCTCAGTTGGTGTTTTGTCGATTCATGAAGTATTGTTTTCACCAAGGTCTTCAATGCAGCTTGGACTTCTTTCAGTGCCTCACTTCTTGATCATATGTTACCTCCTGGAAAGGTTGAACGTTGATCAATTCTTCCCGGTTCAGTGACTCTGTGCATTCCTTTTATCTTCTTTTGATGTTTCCTCCATCTTTCAATAATTTACCCATATAGACATTAAACGATATCAACTCCATTATGTTGGGGAAAAGATTCAAACTGGGAAGAAATCAGTTCCTGTTGTGAAGCATTGAACATGAAGGCCATATAATACATTAGAACAGAGGTTGGAGATTGGTTCAAAACCAGGCTCTGACACTGACTTATTGTTTGACTTTGGGCATCTACTCACATTTAGAAAAGACAAACCACTCAATTTTATAAGTGACAAATAATATTAACAAGGAATTCATAAAAGGGGAAATATAAATGTAGAATGAACACTTGAAAGATGTTCAACTTCTCTAACAATTGAAGAAATGTAAATTAAAATTCAAGCTGTAAGGATATGCTTTTTTTTTCAATTTGTCAGATTAACAAAAAAATAAATAAAATTGAAAGTGAGATGAAATAGGCACCCTCACACAGAGAAGGTAAAAATGTAAAACAGTGTAACTTTTAAAGATGTAAAGTATTTTTCAATAAAAAATTTTACATACACATAAGAATATAATAATGAACTTCATAAATGACACCTAACAAATGTCACAATAATCCCTAACAGCTTAAGGGGCTTTGGTGGTGCAATGGTTAAGGCATTTGGCTGCTAACCAAAAGGTAGGTGGTTCAAACCCACTAGTCACTGCACAGAAGAAAGATGAAGCAATCGGCTTCATAAAGATTTACAGTCTTGGAAACTCAATGAGAATCGCTATGAGTTGGAGTAGACTGGATAATAGTTTGGAGTTTGGTTTTTGAGTTCATATACAGACTTTCTCTGATTGACTGAAAAATTCTAGACAAGATCTTTTAGGTTTGTTTGAAGTCTCCCAAGTTTCTTTATCTAAGGCTGTGGTTTATGCTCTCAACCAGTTTAGATTCTTGCCTGAATCATTTCTCTAGTTAATAGGGAAGGAGAAGGGAAAAAAGGACATCATTGATGTTGATCATTCACCTTTGTATATGGATTAAGTCAGAAATGAGCAGAAGAAAAGTTAAAGAATAAATATGTTCTAATACAGAAATTAAAGAAGCTAAATTAGGCTGAATATGCTTTGCTTCTCTTATTTTTCCTTTAAAAATTGTTATTTTGATGAGATATTTTTGCATAAGTGGTTGGGGTTAAGAGAGAAAGGCGGAAGATTTTTAATGGATTTAGACCCATATTTGAATGCTGTTAGGCTAGATAAGGAGGATCACCGAAAGCAAGGGGCAGAGGGAGAAAGGGTGATGGAAGTAACCTAACAGCATTCAAGTAGTAAGGTTTTGTGAGGTTTAAATGAAATGATCAGGCATTTACAAGAAAATCTGATGCATACTGTTGTTGTTGTTATGTGTTGTCGAGTCGTACCCGACTCATAGTGACCCCTCCTTGGGTTTCCAAGGCCTTATCACTTCGGAAGTAGATTGCCCATCTTCCTCCCAAGGAGTGGCTGGTGGGTTTGAACCACCAGCCTTCTGGTTAGCAGTCAAGTGTCTTAGCCACTATGCTACCAGAGGTCCTTGGTGCATACTAGCCGTCAATTAATATAAACCTTTCTTATAATGAAAAAAGTGTATAGATAAAGAAACTTGGGAGACTTCAAACCCTCATGATACTCACAGTGCAGTAAGAGAGAGTGAGAGTGAGAAAGAGGGAGATTCAGACAATAATTATCACACAAATTGGCGAGGACTCATGTTGTTGTTGCTGCGTGCTGTTGAGTAGATTCTAATTCATAGACCTATCTACAATGTACAATGGAAGACAGACTCATTTGTATGGAAAGTTAGGGAAATTATCACCTAATTGATAGAGTTAACAAAATTACATTTATTCCAGTGTGCTCCTATCACTTAATTACCTGATAGGTTTAACAAATATTGACAAAGAAGAGGAACCCCCCTAGAGAAAATAAGCATTCTCTTAATTGTTTTGATCATAAATGACTTAGATGTGATGCATCTCATTTATTCTAATTTTAAGAAAAGATTGTTCAACAGTGGTATTAACAGTGAATCTGGCTCTTACTTCATAAAAGCAGGAAATATGCTTAATTAAAGATGCAAATCCCAACAGCCCCCTCACAAATGTGCTATTTTCACAGCTTGCTTCACACCTCTTCTCCCAGCACCTGGTAATTCTTTGTGTATTTTTGTACTCTAGAGAAATATTCTCAAGCCAGAAAACCAAACCCACTGCTTTCAAGTTGATTCTGACTCATAATGACTCAAAGCTGTAAATCTTTATGGAAGCAGACTGCCACATCTTTCTCCTGTGGAGCAACCACTGAGTTCAAACACTGACTTTCCATTAACAGCCAAGCACTTTAACCACAGTGCCACCAAGGCTCTACCATTGTCTCAGGATGCGTATAATAGGTGGCATGTGCCCAAGAGCTCTGCACTATTTTCTTCACACTTGTCACACACATCTGCCTACTCGAAGCCTTTTATTCTTTCTGTTTTGATTTTTTCCTCTGATTGTGCTAAGGAAGATCAAAATGTAGGTACCAACTTTGTGCGAAGTTATTGGTGGGGAAATTGGGATGTGTCTTAATTTGCCAGTGCTTCCATAATAGAAATACAACAAGTGGGTTTCTTTAAAGAAGAGAACTTTATTTTCTCACAGTTCAGGAGGCTGAAGTCCAAATTCAGAGCATTGTCAGTAGCTCAGAGAGTTCCTTGGCATTCTTTGGTATTCCTTGGCATCTGTCATGTCCCCGTGTGTGTGTGTGTGTGTGTATCTTTTTATAACTCACAAATGATTAGGCTTAGAATCCACCCTACTCTGGTGTGACCTCATTAACATAGCAAAAGAAAAGCCATGTTTTCCAACAGGGTCATATTTATAGGTACTGGTAGCATAGTGGTTAAGGCACTTGACTGCTAACCAGAAGGCTGGCAGTTCAAATCCACCAGCCACTCCTCGGAAGGAAGATGGGGCAATCTACTTCCGTAGTGATACTGCCTCGGAAACCCAAGGAGGGGTCGCTATGAGTCGGGTCTGACTCAACGGCACATAACAACAACAACAACAACAAAGCGACCAGTTACAAGCTGCCACCACATCACCTCCCACTCATGGCAACCTCACGTGTCAAGTAGAACTCTTCCATAGGGCTCTCAGTGGCTGACTGTTTTGGAAGTAGACCTCCAGGCCTTCCTTCCAAGGAGTCTCTGGGTGGATTCGAGTCTTCAACGTTTGGTTAGCAACATAGTGTATTAACCATTTGCAGCACCTACAGACCTTTATAGATACAGGGGTTCAGATTTCAATTTCAACTCATATTTGGGAGAGGCGGCACACAATTCAATCCATAATAAGTAAGTCAGAGAGGTTTAAACAAAGTCATCAGAGCCAAAGTAACCCTGATACATGTTAGGGTCTTACAGTGGTGGTTGAGGATCATCATTACAAACATTCATAATTACTATACTTTGTACTATGGACTTGCCAATTAGTATAACATTCTGATTAATAGAATTATAAGCATCTGAAAATACATGCTTGATTTTTTCTGTTGTTCTGCTTGTTCCTTAGCTTCTTTGCAGTTTTTCAGTTCAGATTTTGTTTGAAGTTTGTTTCCTTACGCTTTCTCAACCCTCAGTGAGGCATGAAAGTGTCTAGCTACTGTTCACGTGAATGATAAAAGAAACTTACTTCTCCATGAAAAAGCAGACTAGTTTGAAGACTTTTTGTTCCAGAAATCTTGCCAACACTAAAGGAGTCAACTCGAGAGTAACTGCTTTTTGATTTTATCAACAAACGAAAGAAGGAGAAATGGGATAGTAGGAATTCAAAAACAACAAATGCCATCTATGAATAAGAGGTAGCATGCCACCTAGTAAGAAGGGATAACATGTATTGGGTACCTAATTATCTCTGAGGCAATATTCTATGAATTCAGTGTTGTTGTTATGTGCCGTTGGGTCATCGGATCAGACCAAATCAGAGCCACCTCTCCTTGCGATTCCGAGGTGATATCACTATGGAAGTAAATTGCCCAACCCTCCTTCTGAGCAGTGGCTGGTGGATTTGAACCACCAGCCTTCTGGTTAGCAGTCAAGTGAATTGAGTGCATTGGGCCTAAAAATAAAGTAAATTTTGTGTATGTGTTTCTCAGTGTTATAATAACTAATGGAGCTAGATAGAATTTTGTTTTGTTCTCTCACCCTTAATTCAGACTTAAAAACTCATTATAAACCTCCTGCCATCAAGTAACTTCAGACTCAGCAACTTCACTTGACAAGAAAATAGAATCATAGAATGTTAGACCTGGAAAGAGTCTTGAGCCTCATAGAGAAAGGTATCATTACAGGCAAAAATAGTAATTTTTCATAAAGTATTTTATTTATGTAATGGGTTTATTATTTTAAAATAATTATGAAACATTTGTCTATTAAATTATATTTCCATTTGAATCTTACTATGTATCTTATCTTACCATGGTTCATTTTAGCTAGACCTGGCAAGATTTATAAAACAGAAACATGTTAATATTATTCCAATTGTAAACTAACATTGTACATCATTTGCCATATTTTCTTGGACCCACATATAAAACTGCCCACCTACACTTTCCCCACAAAATGTGTTATACAATTGTCATAATGCTCTATTCCTTCTACTTCTAGTGATACTGATGTGTTGTTTCTCTTTGTTGCTTGTTTTTTTTTCCCAAGATTGTCAGCTATATTCCATAGAGGCAATGATGTATTTCTTGCTTTCTTAATCTTTCATCCTCAAATATTCAAGAATAAGTGTCATCCAACAACTAGCTAAAATTATCCTTCTGAACAGAAGAGTCTTCATTCTGATTATAATCTAGATGTTTAAAAATGCACGCTGGGAGCTACTCAGTCAGGTTTGTTCAAAATCAACTTTCAATGTGATTTATGGCTTTTTTTTTTTTTTTTTACTTCAGGCTTGTGTGTGTGTGTGTGTGTGTGTGTAGAGGGGGTTTGCTTGTCTATTTATTTATTTATATTAGTAGTAGATACCAACCCTGAGGTTTCAGTGTCCCCCTATCTAGCTCCCTTAAATTCTGAGGATATTTAAATGTTAACAGCTGGAGGAGAGCCATCGGGAATTTTGTGGCAGCTTAATCCATTGCCCAAAACAGGCAGTTCTAAAGCAGCTAATAATTTAATAATGTTTTGCTTTGCAGAAGTAATCTGTGGGCTCAATTTGCTTACAGTTATGAAGTTTGCTGAATTCTTTTGCTTGTCTCCTGTAGTTTTCTTCCAGGTTATGATTGCAACAACAATTTATAGAAAACATCTCCCAAAATGTAGGAGCCATCTGCTGTGCTAATGCAGAAAGTCTCGGAAAAAAGCAACTGTGAACCCTGTAGCTTAGCATCATGGTTAAGAACCTGAGCTTTGTGGTTAGACAGGTCTGCATTTATTTTAATCTCTACTTCCCCAGTGTGATCTCAAGTACAGCCCTTGACTGTCCTCAAAGTGTAAACTACCAATTAGGCTTATAAGTATTTTCTACCACATGCCATTGCTGCAGAGTTTAAATAAAGCTAAGTTTCTTAACACCTTACAACACCTGATTGCCACTACCTTCATATTAGCCATTTTTATTATTTCATAAGGTGTGGAGGCTGAAGGCAGGGAGGGGGGAGGTCAGGAGAAGCCAGATAAAAGGTAGAAAGCTTAACCTGCAAGAGAGAAAACAATAGAAATAGTTTGCTAAGAGATTGCTTGCTAAACCGGAATAAGAAAGGGGAACGTTTGACTGTGACAATTTGTGGGGAGATTCATGAAGATAGATCAGTTGCCAAAATATATGTTGGATTTGGAACATTCTTGCCAAAGCTGTGCTACTAGGCAAGCATGGCTTAAGAGATTTAGATTTTTCTTTTCATATGGTCAGACTATCTTGCTTCTGGAGATTTGGGTTTTTCAGAGGTTGGGTGGGAGGAGCAAATTCTGGAATCTGCCTTGAGTCTTGGCCTTTTGGGAATTTGCCTGTCAGCCTTTGTGGAGATGCCCCAACCCCAGACTCTTTCAGAGACACCAAAGTTTTCTTGTTTGTTTTGTTTTGTTAGGTGCCCTGAGCCATCTCTGACTCTTAAGTGACCCCATGTGCAACAGAACAAAACACTGTCCATTCCTGTGCTGTCCTCATGATATCTTACAGGTAGGGGGACGGAAGTGTAACAGGTCACACTTAATCCTTGTTCAGATAAGAACACAATTTCCAAGAGCTTCAGCAAACAATCTTGATCTAAAGTCATCTCCTTTCTGTCACCATGCCTAAACACACACTGTCCCCCCCAACATTTTTCTTTTACTTATTTATTTATTTTTACTTTTATAGTGGTGAA
Source organism: Orycteropus afer afer (assembly GCF_000298275.1). Classification (NCBI taxonomy): domain Eukaryota; kingdom Metazoa; phylum Chordata; class Mammalia; order Tubulidentata; family Orycteropodidae; genus Orycteropus; species Orycteropus afer. Next base: position 527,894 of record NW_006922167.1, read on the forward strand.
AACACATACAAGACATTC
>NW_006922167.1:528411-533071 GCF_000298275.1 Orycteropus afer afer
CTGGTGGCATAGTGCCTAAGGCATTTGACTGCTAACCAGAAGGCTGGCAGTTCAAACCACCAGCTACTCCTCAGAAGGAAAGTTGGGCAATCTACTTCAGTAGAGATACCTCCTCAGAAACCCAAGGAGGGGTCTCTGTGAGTTGGATCCAATCCAATGGCAGTGGGTTTGGTTTGGCTTAGAAGAAATGATGAAGTAAAAGACCTGAACAGAAGATTTCAGTTGGTGGCTGAGAAAGACAAAGTTAAATATTATAATGAAATATGCAAATATCTGGAATTAGAAATCCCAAAGGGAAGAACACACACAGCATTTCTCAAGCTTGAGGTTAATACTGCAATTCTAATTTAGCACATAAATTTAGCTTTTCTGAAATTTGTGCATAGGGTGTCCTATTGATATTCCAGTTGAGCGGGCAGTGGAACTTTCTTGTATTTAAATTCTTCATTAAAAAATAGCTTTAGCCTCATTTTTTCCCCCTTCTATTAAAAAAATGCATTCAGTTGAGAGTTCTAGCTAGCTGTATGCAGCTATGTGTTGAATTACAATTGGGGAAACTTCCGTTTAAAATCAAGGCTTCTCATCATCATCTGGGTGCCTGAAAGATAAAACAAGGAAGGTCTTGTCTTGTTTGAATATAGAAATCATTCCAAAAAAAAACTGCTGTTTCTGGAAAAGAGTAGTTGTTAATGTTAACTCCCCTCGAGTAGGTTCCAACTCATACCAACCCTACGTGCAACAGAACAAAACACAGCCTAGTCCTGCACCATCCTCATAATCGTTATGTTTGAGCCCATTGTTGTAATCACTGTGTCAATCCATCTCATTGAAGGTCTTCCTCTTTTTTGCTGACCTTCTACTTTAAAAAGCATGATGTCATTTTCCAGGGACAGATCTCTCCTGATAATATGTCCAAAGTAAGTGAGACAAAGTCTCACCATCCTCACTTCTAAGGAGCATTCTGGCTGCACTTCTTTCTAAGACAGGTTTGTTCCTTCCTCTGACAGTCCAAGGTGTTTTCAGTATTCTTCACCAACACCACAACTCAAAGGCATCAATTCTTCTTTGGTCTTCTTTATTCATTGTCCAGCTCTTACATCCATATGAGGTGATTGAAAATACCATGGTTTGGGTCAGACACACATCAGTCCTCAAAGTGACACCTTTGCTTTCGAATACATTAAAGAGGTCTTTTGCAGTAGAGCTGCCCAATACAACACATTGCTCGATTTTTTGACTGCTAGGCAGTCAAAAGTCTTGGAAGTTTTGGACTTCTATGGGCATTGATTGTGGATCCAAGTAAAATTAAATCCTTGACAACTTCAATATTTTCTCTATCATGATGTTGCTTATTGGTTCAGTTGTAAATGAAAGCAAATAGAAAAAATGATGAAGTAAAAGACCTGAACAGAAGATTTTAAAGGGCAGCTCAAGAAGGCAAAGTATTATAATGAAATGTGCAAAGACATTTTCCATTGACGTGTGTACTACAATCTCTGTCACCTCAGCAAATTCTAAGAGTGGGTCAGAAAACACTCACCTACTTATCTTTCTTGCACCATTGACTTGTACTTTCTGGCTCAAACACTAAAAAAGTAATTTAAGATCAAGAAGAATAAGGTAAACATTCCAACTCTAGATAAGACTCAGACATACATGTTAATGCTTATAATGAATATGTTACTGTTCCCAGATTTTGTCATGTGTGCAGTGGAGATTTATATGGGCTAACTCCATTCCGATTTAGGTTTAATTTAAAAAAAAATTCACTGCCCTTGAGTTGGGTCCAACTCATAGCGACCCCTCCTTGGATTTCTGAGGCGGTATCACTACGGAATGCATAGTGCCTAAGGCACTTGACTGCTAACCAGAAGGCTGGCGGTTCAAACCCACCAGCCACTCCTCAGAAGGAAGATGGGGCAATCTACTTCCATAGTGATACCGCCTCGGAAACCCAAGGAGGGGTCGCTATGAGTCGGTCCGACTCCACGGCACATAACAACAACATCACTACGGAAATAGATCGCCCAGTCTTCCTTCCCAGGAGTAAGCAGTCAAACTCCTTAGGCACTACGCCACCAGAGCTCTCTTAGGCTTAATAGGGCTTTTAAAATGTCTTAATCCTTTCATGACTCATGTTGCAAATAGCTCCCACCTACATTTTCCTCCTCTGGAATTTATTGGGCAGCTGTTTTCCCACTGACAGGGCTGGTAGTTATCAGGAGGGGATGTGTATAACTGTTTGAAATGGAAGAAATGGGCATGTGCAACAATTTACTGTATTCAGAGGATATTTATGAGGTGATATGTCCTGGAAGTGTGATTTGGCAGATCTTTTGCCTGCTTTGGCTTTTGTACTGAGAGATAAGCCTTGTGTTATTTGGAAATTGCCTTTCTTGTGATGATTCCATGTTCACATGAATACTGCATTTTCAGGTGCCCTAAATTGTATGCAGGAGCTCTGGTGGCGTAGTGCCTAAGGCATTTGATTGCTAACCAGATGGCTGGAGGTACAAGGCACTCCTTGGAAGGAAGGTTGGGTAATCTACTTCCATAGTGATACCACCTTGGAAACCCAAGGAGGGGTCGCTATGAGTGAAATTGACTCGAAGGGAGTGAGTTTGGTTTTTTGGTTTGGAAATTGATTGCACTTGCTGAGGGATGTAGAAGGTGGTTCAGAGTCCAGAGGGACATATGTGTCCCAATAACCCTACCCTCTGAGTCTAGAGGGACATATGCATTCCATATAATATGTACCAAAATCCGTATTTCATAAAAAAATTTCAGAAATGCTCCTTCATGCATCATGCCTTCCATGAATGAAAACACATAGTATCAAAAAAAATTCAAAGCAGAAAGTAATTGTGTCATGAAAAGGTTAATATATGATTATATAGCATTCATTCATTTATTCAACAAATATTAATTAATTGTGTGCCTATTTGGACTCAGTTAAAAGTTTAGTAGCTATTCTGATATTGGAATTGGTAGACCTATATGTGGTCCATGTTGATTCTATACATAGAAATGAGAAGCCAGATAGTGCAGTGGACAGATCAGGGCTTCTGGAGCCAGACTACCTGTGTTTGAATCTTCACTAACATATACATTAGTAATGGGACCTTATCTAAACTATTTCACCACTGTGCCTCAGTTTTCCCATCCACAAAATAGGGACCAGAATACTCTCTCCCTCACAGGTCTTCTGAGGACTGAATGGGTTGAGATGTATAAAGTGGCAAGCACATAGTAAGCAAGCAACCATTGTTACCATTATTTTGGGGGGTAAGTGAGGTCATAGTTTACTTAGGTATAAAAGTGAGTTTTAATTATCTACCACAGAGTTATGTCCAGAGTCATAAGATGGTGTTTGCAAATTCCTATTACAAACTTTAAAGAAATATAGCTAATAATGACTGAACAATTACCATATACCAAGCACTACTCTGGAGTTTTGGTGGCATAGTGGGTAAGCCATTTGGCAACTAAACAGAAGGTTGGCAGTTCAAACCCACCACCTGTTCCACGGGAGGATGATGAGACAATCCACATATATAAAGATTTACAGCCTTGAAAACCCAATGGGGGCCACTGTGAGTTGAAATCAACTTGATGACAGTGGGTTTGGTTGGTGTTTGGTTTTTAAACATGGCTCTGATACTTCACATGTGTTGCTTCACTCAGTCCTCATCATGACCCTATGATCTCATTTTTTTTTATTGTGATTTGGGTGAAAATTTACAGAGCAAATACACTTTCCATACAGCAGTTCACATACACTTTGTCTCATGACATTGACACAATTTAGTAAAATGCAACATCTCCCCTCCCACTTCCTTCTGGTAGTTATCTCTTCCCTGTGTCCATCATTCCATGCACTCCATGTCTCCCTGTGCATAAGCAGCCCTTCTTTCTCTCATGCTTGTTCTGTCCAAGGAGTGTATCTACCTAAGGTAAATTCTCAACTGATATGCCTGTCTGTTGTTTGTCTGGAAGCCACAGGTGTATGTTCAATTCCAGACTTGAAGGGCAGCAAGGGACCATAGTCTCAGGGGTTCCAGCAGGCTCCATTGGGCCAGAAAACCTGTTCCCCACTTTTTTTTTCCCAAAAATGATTTTGAGTGTTGTTCCACATTGTTCTCCCTGTCTATCCAGTATCTCCTACAAAGATCCTGCTCCAGGTGGTTGACAGTAGTAGCCGAGCACCATCTATTTCTTTGGTCTCATAGTCGTATAGGCTGCAGATCGGATGGTGTACTAGTCACTAGAACTAACTGTTACCATGAATTTTTGGTTTTCTTCATTATTCTTGGCTCTGGATGAGGAGAGACCCATTGTTGCATCTAGACAGCAGCTTACAAACTTTTAAGATCCCATTCACCACTCGCCACAGTAGGAGGTAGAACAATGTTTTGTGTAGTGTCTTATGCCAATTGACCTTAATGTCCTCTGCAATGACGGTCCCGAGCCCACAGGTTCAACTACTCGGTCCCTCTGGGTAGCTGACTGTGATGAAGCAGTGACTACAACCTTGCCCTTGTCAGCCCCATTATACACCTGGGAATTCAGATCATACACATAAAGTTATAGGACCACTGTCTGCCAACCCTATACATGTTCTTGGGTGCACTCTCCACTTCATATAGATACCTAATATTTC
>NW_006922167.1:533352-533838 GCF_000298275.1 Orycteropus afer afer
CCCTCCCACCCCTGGTAACCAACAAAGAAAATGACCTTCCAGAGATAAACGTTTCCTTGACTATTACAATAATGGACTAATACAATATTTGTCCTTTTGTTATTGACTTATTTCACACAGCATAATGTCCTCCAAGTTCATCCACTTTATGCGGTGTTTTGCAGATTCTACATTATTATTTAGGGTTGCATAGTATTCCATTGTGTGTATGTACCATAGTTTAGATATCCATTTCTCTGTTGATGGACACCTAGGTTGTTTCTATATTTTGGCTATTGTAAATAGTGCTGTGATGAACATGGATGTGCATATATCTGTTCTTGTCATGACTCTCACTTCCTTTAGGGTATATACCTAGTAATGGAATGGCTGGGTCAAATGGTATTTCTAGTTCCAACTTTTGAAGGAAATGCCATACTGCTTTCCACAATGGTTGTACCATTTTACAGTCCCACCAGCAGTGTATGAGAGTCCCAATCTCTCCAC
>NW_006922167.1:537887-554496 GCF_000298275.1 Orycteropus afer afer
GTCTCAGTGATTTTCTTTTGGGTTCTATCCTGTCTGGGGTTCATTGGACTTCCTGAATGGATATGTTCTCCTCTTTCATCATACCAGGGAAGTTCTTCTCCAGCAAATCTTGGGTGATTTTCTCAGTGGTTTTATTTTTCTCTCCCTGTTCTGGAATTCCAATGACACATAGATTATTTCTTTTGATGGTATCCCATATGAACCTTACGCTTTCTTCATTTTGTTTTGATTTTTTTTTCTGATTGCATCCTGTTCCCTTGTTTCTACCACTTTATCTTGCTTCTTTGTGTGAACTGTGATGGTCTGTGGTTTCCAAGGCATCGTGGTATTGTATTAAGATCTCTGTTAATTGTTTGTGAAGAGCAGCCAAGGGTGATTCAGGCTCTTCTTGGTGGTTTTTTTTTTTGTTGTTGTTGTTGTTGGCCCATTGGTGGAGGAGGAGGTGCTGGCTCTTGCTCAGTAAGTGAAGTTGCAGGAGGTGTGGGTATACTTGTATCTTCTGGGGACTGTTGCTGTCTCCCACTCAGTTAGGCAAAAATGACAATTGAATAACCATTGAAAAATAAAAGCACATGGACAAAAAATACACCTTGAAATCACACAGGAACAGTAACCCAAAAAAAGAAAAAGGAGAGAAAAGAAGAAGAAAACAGGTAAACCTGCAATATCTGGGGATAGGTCACTAAGAGAAAAAGGTGGAGAAGGAGAATAATGAAGAAAGAAAAGAAACAAACAAAAAAAGCAAAAACAAAACAAAACAAAAAAACCAACGAAGAATAGGGTTAACCATAAGAGAAAAAAAAAAAAAAGAAGGTGTAAACTAGGACCTTTTCAGTCGTGCAGTGCAGGTCCAGAGCGTTCTTGGGGTTACTGGAAAACAGAACCTCTTCTTAAGCTCTTGGAATCTGGTAGAGCTCTGTCTCTTTAGGTTGTCTCTAGCTGCTAGTTACGTGTTGAGTTGTTTTGCCTTGGTTTTATGGTTTAATATTTTGAAAAGGTGAATCTGGTGTGTTTTATTTTATTATTTATTCAGGTGTGTCGGGTCGCTCTGCTGCTTTCTTTGTGATGGTGGAATCACTGTGTGTAGTGTGGATATGTGTTTCTGTTTGTCATAGAGAGGGTTTAGAGTTTGAAGCGGGAGGTTTTAGGGTAATTGGCTGAATATGGTTTCTTCTACTGAATGAGTGAAGTTATTGGCAGAGAAGGTGGGAGCAGAAGAAGGAAAGTTTGGTGTTGCTAGGGTCAGTTTTTAGGGCTTTGAGCAGGCTATTATTGATGACATATTTATTTGCAAGACCTCTGCTCAACCTCAGGAAAGATTCCTATTGTTAGGGCATCACAACTTCCCACCAATTTCAGGCACACTCAAAGACCCTGCCTCCGCAGCCCCACAGTGCCAAAGAACGGCTCCAATGCAAAATTTCCAGACTGCACTCAGCTGCGGTTTCTTCACTCTCCCTGTCCCGTTTGCCCACGGTGCTGATGCAATCCTGCCAGACCACTAATGGCCGGCTCTGGAGTTTGTCTGTGATACTGCCCACCTGTGGTGCCAAAGATGCACGCAATTTCAGCTGTGTTGGAGTCAAGGGAGTACCTGCTAGTGACCTGCGGTCCTGCTATCCATGACAAAGAAAAGCACAATGTCTCCCAGTCTGACCCAAGCCCACTCTGTGACCCACTGGGAAGGGTAGGAGCTAGCCTTCCTAGTGCAATGGTGAGTTCTCTGCCTGAATCTCAGCAGTGGTGCCCATGCCCACCTGCACCCAGATGAGCCAAATTACCAACAAAATCAGCTGCTGGAGGCAGGTCTCTGCCGCTGCCCACTGGAATATTGGAGTGGTCGCTGGTATGCTGCTATAAGGTGTCTTCCTTCTTGGCTTGGGTATCTCAGGCGGCCGCCCTCACCCAGCAGACAGTGACTTCCCCAGGTAAGTTTCCAATGTCCTCTCTCGGGTGCCCATCCATCCTCCACCAGTAGCTCTTTCCTAAATACTCTCTTGGTGTCTTTCCTCTAATTCTGCTCTTCTGTGTTTGGTGCACTCTGATTCAATGAGCTGTTCAGAGCACCAAAGTTCCTAATTCAAACTGTTGTACCTAGTTTTCCAAGTTCTTAGATGTCAGAGGGAAAAAGCGTGCTACTCACTGGCAAGACTCCATTTTGAAATCCTCCCCTATGATCTCATTTTAAAGATTAAAAAATAGAGGCACAGAGAGGTTAAGTTACCTGTCCAAAGTTGAAAAGTTAGTAAACGGCAGAACTTTAATTTGAACTCAGACATCTAATTCCAAAGCCTAAGTGCTTAATTTACCTTACAACTCTGCCTCCACAGAAAAACACAGTTTAGGGTATGGTCAAAACAATAGCCTTCCAGTTATTTTTGCAGTTTCCTAGGCAACCTTCAGATACTTTGAGGAAGAGTGGTGGCCTGGGTTTGCATCATGGCATAGCCTCATTCTAGTTGTACAACCTTGAATCAGTTGTATGAACTTTCCTCAGGCTGATTTGCGACAATACATCACAAATTCCCTAAACTGAATATGATTTGCATTCCAAGATTCCATCACTCGACATTGGATGCTTTAAAGGACCAAGCATAGACAGTGCTGTGCTGGAAAGTAGGTAATGTGTGTGGCAGGAGACTCCTCCAAAGAGAGAAGCAGGGTGCATCTCAGAGCTATAAAGAGGAAGGAAGGATGATTCTGGCACTCAATTAACTTTATTTCATTAAATTCTCTCAAAAGACCAAGAAAAGGATAGTATTGATCTCATATGACTAATGGATAAACAGATACCTTTTAAAACAAGTGCAGTGGTCATCTAGGTCAAAAATAACTTTAAATCTACACATGAAGTTAGGAGTGATCTTGCCATAATAAACCTTACATGTTAGCATAAATGACATTCTAAAATTTTTTGTGGTGCACAATGATAATAGCAAACAATAATGTATGAGTGTAGGCATAGGTAAGTATGTAAGTTGATCAGGGGTAGGAAGGCAACCAACATGCATACATAGGGTTGGCAGTGGATATTCCTATATATATATAATATATATTTGTACATGATGTGGATATTCCCTATATATGTAGAATGCACAGTGGCACAGTCATGAAAACCCCTTAGCCATAACCAAACACCTCCCAGGTCTGCGACATTGGGCTTGAGGGCTAGGGACCATAGTCTAGAGGACATCTAGGTCTACGAAGACAAATGTTCTACATCCTACTTTGGTAAGTAGTGACTAGGGTCTTAAAAGCTTGCAGATAGCCATGTAAATTACAACTATTGGTCTCTTTTCATCCAGATCAAAGACGAGTGAGGAAAACCAAAGACAATTACCACAGCCTCTACTAACCTGAGACCAGAAGACCTAGATGATGTCTGGCTACCACCACTGACCATTCCAACCAGGAAAATAATAGAAGATATAGAGTGGGAGAAAAGGGCAGAACAAAATTAAAATTCATAAAAAAAAAAAAAAAGACCAGCCTTACTGAGAGACTGGTAGAACCCCTTAGACTATGGCCCTTAGATCCCTTCTAATGAAAGCTACTCTCAAAGATTACCTTTCAGCCACATAAAATACAGGCCTATTAAGGGAACGATAACACCAGGAGGAACATGTTCCTAGGAACAATCAACTATGAGACCAAAAGGGCAGCATTTGCCTAAAAACAAAGTTAAGAAAGAAAGAAGGCAGGAAGACAGAAACTGGAAACCCAAAGTGGAAATGTGGACAGTGCTGACAAGTTGTGGGGATTGCAACCAATGTCACAGAACAACCTGCATATAAATTGCGGAATGGGAAATTAATTTGTTTGTAAACTTTAACCTAAACCACAATTATATATATATCTCTATCTATCTATCTATCTATCTATCTATCTATCTATCTATCTATCTATAGTTTGCAGTGTAAATGGATCATGTGTGTCCACCCAGGAAAAGAGCAGTAAGAGAATTTGTTAAATTTGTTGCTTGAAAGCTTGTTGCCACCACCAATAAAGCATATACATTTTTTACCATTCCGTCTACATTTTGTCTCTCAGTTCTCCACACAATCATGAACACTTGGCCAAAGCACCCTAGATCAATGCCTTCCATGCACCCTGTTAGACCAGCCCATCTTGAAGCCTGCCTGTCATGTGCCAGGAAGTCACACCTGCCTGCAGCTCTGACTTAGGATCCCGGGACACTCCCCTTGGTGGTCTGCTGCCCCATATCCAAGTTGTTGATACCTTTAGCAAAATAAGGCTTTTCCTTAGTCATTGTTTCCACTAGTCCTTCATTTTCCTGTGGTGGCCCTCTTCCTTCTTTATTTGAATGTAAGAACAAATGAACATACTATTTGCAAACATTTCTCCTCCCCCATACTCTCTCTGTCAGCGTTGTTATTCTAATTTCATCAGCAGCATTCAATCACTCCATCCTAAAACAGGGAAATACCTGTAGCCACTTATAAGCACACCGGGAAATCTAAAACTGAGGAAAACCGTTTTATTTACTAAAGACAGAGTTCCTAGCTTAGTACTTGTTAGCATTTTGTTTATTTTAAAATAGATAATGCCTCACATGATTCAAAATCCAAGAGGCACAGAGGGTATATATACACCTACTCCTCACTTATTGACTATCTCTTTATCCAACATTTCTTATTTATAATAAAAGTAAAAAATCTTCTATTGGCTATTTTGCACATTAATGGCAGGAATGAATGCTGAGATATGAGGTGGGAGTAACACTGGTTGTGATGGTTAAGGTTATATGTCAATTTAACTGGGTTATGGTTTTCAATGGGTTGTAGCAATATAATGATGTAATTTGGCAGTTATGTAATGATGTAATTTGGCAGTTATGCAATGATGCAATTTGGCAATTATATGATGATGTAGTCATTCTTCAATTTATGATCTGATATGCTCTTCCTCCATTTTTGCATAATGCCAGTTTCCACATAACAACCTGGTCTTTGGAACTTAACCATGTCTTAAGTGAGGAGTGGGTGTAGAAATATATCCTTCCACCCTACCCTCAGCAACCAAGTTCTCCTCCTGAGAGTTACTCTATGTTTTCAGGTTCTCCAATATCAGTCTAAACATATTTTATGCTGATATAGGCAAATAAATATATGTATTCGCACACTCAAGGGGAGGGGAATTCATTTCCACCTCCTTAAGGGAAGGCAGTCAAAGAACTTGTCTTGTTGTTATTGTTGTTGTTGTTGTAAGGTGCAGTCAAGTTGTCTCTGACTCATAGCAACCCTATGCACAGCAGAACCAAACACTGCCCATTTTGTGCCAGCCTCATGATCCTTGCTCTACCTGAGCCCATCGTTGCAGTCACTGTGTCCATCCATGTCATTCAGGGTCTTGCCTTCTTCATTGACCCTCCACCTTACCAAGCATGATAGCCTTCTCCAGGGAATGGTCCCTTCTGACAACATGACCAAAGTAGGTGAGATGAAGTCTGGCCATTCTCACTTCCAAGGAGCATTCTGGCTGTGCTTCTTACGGGACAGATTTGTTAGTCCTTTTAGCAGACCATGGTACTCTTAGCATTCTTCTCCAACACCACAACTCAAAAACATCAACTCTTCTTCAGTCGTCTTATTCATTGTCCAGCTCTCACATGCATAAGAGAGGATTGAAAATACCATGGCTTGGGTCAGGCACACCTTAGTCTTCAAGGAGACATCTTTGCTCTTCATCACTTGAAAGAGGTCTTTTGCAGCAGATTTGCCTATATATTTTTAAATTATCCTACACATGTTATGCTTATACAAACAACTTATTTTTACTGTTACTAATTCGTGATTTTTGTTTTTCTTTTTTGGACATTCAGAGAGTTTAATGTAAATAACTTGTCCAAAATCAACAGCCTACGAGTCTCTTCATATTGATAATTGTGACCCTTCAGAGTCAAGTATGGCAATAAAGGCCAGGGGCATGCTGAAAGTCCCATTGTAGAAGATAAAGGCACTATTTACCAGAGTGTGGTCTATTTGTCCATTATTTCCCCCAATACTCAGATTTCTCTTTCCCTTTTATAATCCTAACTGTCTGTGTAATACTATAGTTAGTATTCTGAAGAGATGGACAAACTATCTTAAGTAACTTTGGGTCAAATCTTGCTCTTGTTCATCATATATTCATCATTTATTTCTATTTTTTATCTTTACAGTGTCTCCTTCCCTTCCCTCTCATCTCTGGTAACCAGCAAAGAAAGATTCCTTCCATATATAAACCTTTCCTTGTTTTTTACAATAATGAACTAATATAATATTTGTCCTTCTATGATTGACTTATTTCATTCAGCATAACATCTGCTAAGTTCATCCATTTTATGTGGTGTTTTGCAGATTCTACATTATTCTTTGTGTTGCACAGTATTCCATTGTGTGTATGTACCATAGCTTGCTTATCCATTCTTCTGTTGATGGGCACTTAGGTTGTTTCCATCTTTTTGAATAGTGCTGCAATGAACATGGGTGTGCATATATATGTTCTTTAGGATATATACTTAGCAATGGGATTCGTAGATTAAATGCTATTTCTAATTCCAACTGCTTTCCACAATGGCTATATCAGTCCCACCAACAGTGTATGAGAGTCCCAATCTCTCCACATCCTCACCAGCATTTGTTATATTCTGTCTTGTTGAACTTTGTTATTAGTGCTGGGGCCTGATGATATCTCATTGTTATTTTGATTTGCATCTCTCTAATGGCTAACGATTGTGAACATTTCTTCATGTGTTTTTTGGCCACCTGAATGTCCTCTTTGGTGAAGTGTCTATTCATATCTTTTGCCCACTTTTTAATTGGATTGTTTGTCTTTTTGTTGTTGAGGTGTTGGAGTTTTTTATAAGTTTTAGAGATAAGTCCCTTGTCAGATATGTCATTGCCAAATATTTTTTCCCAATCTGTAGGTTATCTTCTGACTCTTGGAGAAGTCTTTGGAAGCATATAAAATTTTAATTATTAGAAGGTCCTATTTATCTAGTTTATCTTCTGCTGTTTGTGCATTTTGGGTTATGTTTGACAGCAGTCTACTTATGCCATAAATTAGGGCTCCTAAATTTGCCTCTAATTCTTCCTTGAGGAACTTTATAATTTTAGGTATCACATTTAAGTCTTTGATCCAACTAGAGTTAGTTTTTGTGTATGATGTGAGGTACAGATCTGTTTCATTTTTCTGCAAATGGATATCCAGTTTTTCCAGCACTGTTTGTTAAAGAGACCACCTCTTCCCCATTTAATGGATTTCAGCCCTTTGTCAAAAATCAACTGACCATAGGTTGATGGATCTATTTCTGGGTTCTCAGTTCTGTTCCACTGGTCTATATGTCTGTTGTTGTACCAATACCAGGCTGTTTTGAGTACTGTGGCTGTATAGCAGGTTTTGAGATCCAGGAGTGTGAGATCTCCTATTTTGTTTTTCTTCAATAGTGCTTTACTTATCCGAGGTCTCTTTCCTTTCCATATAAAGTTTGTGATTGGTTTCCCCATATCCTTAAAGAATGTTGATGGGATCTGGATTGGAATTGCATTGAATGTATAGATTGCTTTGGGTAGTATTGACATTTTCACAATGTTCAATCTTCCTATCACAAACATGGTATGTTCTTCCATTTATGTAGATCTCACATGGAAAACAATCAACATCATCCATCACATAAATAAAACCAAGGAAAATAATCACATGATCATATCAATTGATGCAGAAAAGGCATTTGATAAAATCCAACACCCATTCCTGATAAAAACTCTCAGTGAAATAGGAATAGAAGGGACATTCCTCAACATTATAAAGAGCATCTATGCAAAACCAACAGCCAACATTATTCCCAATGGAGAGAGACTGAAACCATTCCCCTTGTGAACAGGAACCAGACAAGGATGCCCTCTATCACCACTTCTATTCAGCATTGTACTGGAAGTCCTAGGCAGGGCAATAAGGGAAGAAAGGGAAATCAAAGGCATCCAAGTTGGTAAGGAAGAAGTCAAACTATCCCTATTTCCTGAAGATATGATCCTATACATAGAAAACCCAAGAGACTCAGCAAAAAATCTAGTGGAACTAATTGAGAGATTTAGCATCATGGCAGGATACAAGATCAACATCCAAATATCCGTTGGATTCCTCTACACCAGCTAAGAGATTGCTGAAAAGGAAGTAAGGAATTCAATACCATTTACAATAGTTGCCAACAAAATAAAATACTTGGGAATAAATCTCACTAGGGACACAAAAGACCTATACAAAGAAAACGACAAGACAGTATTTCAATTTGAAAAAAAAAAAAAAAAGAAAGAAAGAAAGAAAAAGAAACAAAAACTATTCTATTGTTTAATTTGTTTTACTTACAAAATATTTTGGAAGTCATTCAAACTTAATATATGGAAAGAGTCCATGGGTGGCACTGTTAAGTGCTTGACTACTAGCTGAAAGATTGGTAGTTTGAACCCATACAGAGGTGCCTTAGAAGACAGGATTGGTTATCTGCTGTTGAAAGGTCACAGCTTTGAAAACATTGTGGAGCAGTTCTGCACATATGGGTTGCTGTGAGTTAGAATTGACTCAACAGCAACTAACAACGACAGTATATGGAAGTTCCTTTGTTTGTTTGTGTTGTTTTAGCTACATACTATTCCCCTGAACTAGGAGCTCTGGTGGTGGAGTAGGTAAGGCATTTGGCTACTAACCAGACAGCTAGTAGTTCAAAGCCTCCAGCTGCTCCATGGGAGGAAGATGGGGTAATTTATTTCCATAAAGATTTGCGTCCTTGGAAACCCAATGAGGGACACTATGAGTTGGAATCGACTCAGTTTCAGTGGGTTTGTTTTTGGTTTTGATCCCCCTGTAAGGTTAGTGTTTTGGTCCTTTAATGGCACTATAACAGAAAAACACCACAAGTGTATGGCTTTAACAAATAGGGATTTATTCTCTTACAGTTTAGAAGGCTAGAATTTCAGGTTCGAAGTGCCAGCTCTAGAGGCTGGGTGACAGACCCTTGGTCTCGGGCTTCAGCTCTGCTGTTTGCAATTAGTCTGCTGAAGCTGGACGTTTCCCTTAACTTAGGGAGCTGCTGGCTGCTGAGGCTAACAAACCCAAGGTTAACAAACAAAATGGCACAGTCCCAAGATTATTAACATGGCAGGCCACTAGTTGAAGTTCAGAAACCGTCCCAAGACTGGCAGACAACACGGCAGGCCACTAAGATGAAGACTCAGCCAAATGCAGGATCCAGATGTGCCCCAAACTCAGAGAACTTTCTCAAAGCTTCTTATATACTGGAAGCAGACCACATCCTGAAGTCATCTACTCACGTGCTCACAGTAGATTCCACCATGGAGTTGATTACCATTCTCATTATGGGGAGTAACTACATGCAGCTTCCCACTCACTCAATCAGGCTAGCCAAGTTGACACACAACCTTAACTACCACTGATGGATATGAAAAACCAACTCACTGCTGTTGAATCAGACCCAACTTATAACGACGCCTCCTTGGGTTTCCAAGACAATATCACTACGGAAGTAGATTGCCCAACCTTCCTTCTGAGGAGTGGCTGGTGGGTTTGAACCAACAACCTTCTGGTTAGCAGCGTATGCCTTAGACACTACGCCACCAGATATACTATAAATTATTCGTTGTCTTACTAATAAGCAATTAAGTCACTTCTAATCTTTTGCTCTTAAAAATATTATCATTTCACATATGTAAGTGTGTCTGTAAAATTAATTACTGTACTGGAAGAGGAATTGCTAGATCAAAGGGTCAGTACTTTTGTGATTTTTATGTTTTGCCAAATTTTCCTTCTTAAAGGATATTCCAATTTATACCCCACCAGCAGTATATATGTGGGAGAAACACAATTTAAATGAAAAATATTTCTCTGCATTTCTTTCTAAAGAATCTGAAATTGCAGCCATTATGTTCTTTCATAGTGAAAGCATGAGATGACAAATTCCCTTCCTGTGTCTTTCTGTCATAAGCAGAGCCTAGAGTTAGAACTATTGAATAAAGTCATTATACGTAGGAATAGATGAGTAACTTACCCTCTGCTGATGGGAAGCCTCCTCCTAATATTTGCAGAATGAATGCTTCACTGACTCCCACACTCCTTCCAGCATCAGCTGTAAGAGCAGCACCACAGATATCCTCAGTGGCAAAGCTGGAATATGCAATCATGTATTGATCCATGCATTTAAGAGATGTTTATTTCATACCTACCATGTGTCTGGTAATAAATTCCCAGCCTCAGGCAGCTTAGAATGAGATTACAACATCTAGAGGACAAGGCCAAGGTGAAGTCAGACCTCAGCACTGATGATGGAAGGAGAATCCTGCTGTGAAAAGGAGACACAGAGACCCAGTGATTCCAGCAGGTCGAGGCTGTTTCTGTTATCATTGTCATCTGATAAAGGAGCTCTGGTGGTGTACTGGGTAAGGTATTTGACTGTTAACCCAAAGGTCAGCAGTACAAACCCATCAGCTGCTCTGTGGGAGAAAGATAAGGCAATCTACTTCTGTAAAGGATCACAGCCTTAGAAACCCAATGGGAGTTGCTATGAGTCAGAACTGACTCTGATGGCAGTGGGTTTGGTTTGGTTTGGGATCTGATAGCACAGTTGTTAAGAGTGTGAGCTTTTGATTCAAATTTGTTTTTCTCTATATTTCTATGTCCTTATCTTTAAAATTCAGATGATGGTAGTAATTCTCTCATGGGTTATAGTGAAGATTAAATAAAATAATATATGCAAATTTCTTAAAATTGACTCCTACATGGGAAACTATTAAAGTTAGCTTTTAAATATTGTTGTTGTTGTTATGTGCCGTCAAGTTGGATCCAACCCATAGCAACCCCTCCTTGGGTTTCCAAGGTGGTGTCACTATGGAAGTAGATTGCCCCACCTTCCTTCTGAGGAGTGACTGGTGGGTTTGAACCACCAGTCTTCTAGTTAGCAGTCAAGTGCCTTAGGCACTATGCTACCAGAGCTCCTTTTTAAATATATCATAATTCATACTATTATTATTTTTAATGTGTTAAGATTATTATTCAATTATATTCAATGATATTAATAGTGGAGCTTTGGTGGTACAGTGTCTAAGCACTAGGCTGTTAACTGAAAGGTTGGTGGTTCAAACTCACAAGCCACTCCTCAAAGATTATAGCAGTTCTTCTCTGTCCCATAGGGTAGCTATGACTCACAATCACCTCAACAACAATAGGTATAGATAAAGATATTGATTATATTATTTAATATTATTATACAATTACTTCTTAGTTGCATTAGTTATCCATTGATGCATAACAAATTACCCCAAAACCTAGTGGTTTAAAACAATTTTATCTCTTAATTTCTGAAGGTCAGGCATTGGGCAAGGTTTAGCTAAGTCTTCTGCTTCAGAGTCTGCCACAAGGCTGAAATCACAGTGTTGGCAGACCTGCAACTAACTCAAGGTTCAACTGGTGAAAGATCCCTTTCCAAGTTCATGCTGTGGTTGTTGGCAGGATTCACTTCCTTGTAGGCTTTTGGCTAGAAACCTCTTTCAGTTCTTTGCACGTGGGTTTCTCCAGCACGGTAAATGACTTCTTCAAGGTGAGCAACACAAAAAGGCAAGAGAAAGAAAGAGCCAGCAAGACGAAAGTCTCAGTATCTAATAACTTAATCTCAGAAATAATCCCATTTCTTCCTCCATGTTTTCCTCAATACGAACAATTTACTAGGTCCAGCTCACACATGAGGGGAGGGCAGTACACAAGGGAATGATCGTCAGGAGAGGATTGTTAGGAGCCATTTAGAAACAGCCAAACCACAACAGTTCTCTCCTCAGCTTTTGTGGTCTGGGAGAGAAAGGTAAGATAGAGATATCTACAAGCACCGCCAAACTGAATTAAAGAACATACTGGGTATAGATTATGTTATGGTTTGAAAAGAAGTAAATATCCTTTTGCCTAATTTTCTTAACTTAAAAAAAATAACAAAAGTTCAAGATAACAATAAATTAGAGTACATTTTAAATTGACCCAGAAGTATATGAAGACCATGATATCAGCTTAAATATAAATAACCCAAACCAAAAAAACAAACTCACTCTCATCAAGTTGATTCCAACTCATAACGACCCCATAGGGTGTCCAAGGCTGTAAATCTTTACAGAAGTAGGCTGCCTCATCTTTCTTTTGTGGAGCAGCTGGTGGGTAGGTTTGAACCACCAACCTTTTGGTCAGCAGTCAAATGTCTTAACCACTACACCATCAGAGCTCCTTTAAGTATAAATAAGAAACATGTAATTACATAAGTCATTTCCATTCTCAGTAATACTATGATTTAGTTAATTCCCAGCATAGTGGGGGTAGACTATTTCTGGGAGAGAAGAGAAAGCATTTTACAAAAAAGCTAAAAATGCTTTCAATAGGAGTACATAAATGACAACATCCCTTTATCAACATCAGTTCACACTCCTTTATCTTTTGGAAATCTGTTGAAGCTCTGCTACTCTGTTCAGTGCAGGGAACAAAGATTAATCAATTAATGGTATTGATAGAAGAGATACCTCAGGAGAAAATTAAGTTCCTACTTAATCTCTTAAACCAAAAGGAAACTTCAGATGTTTCTAACAAATAGTTAAACATATTCATCAAAGCACAAGAGGAAATGATTTTTGTTTGTTTTTAGATTTGGAGTGCAAAATGCCTTTCCATGCATGAACCAAACTCAGAATTCATATGAAAAAAAAATAATAATAACTTTAGTAAGTAAAAATTAAAATGTTCTGCATTAGCAAAAAAGAAAGAAAGGATAAAGACATAATGCCAAATGATATTCAATAAGCTGGAAAAAAGAAATTATGACATACATCATTATCAAGATGATCATTTCCTGAGTATATAAATACTTTAGAAATCAATAAGAAAAAGAATAAAAAAGAAAAACAACAAAAAAAGTGAAAGACTATTTAAAACAATTTTGAAGAAAAGAAAATGTAAATGAATTTCAAACATGAGAGAAAATTCTCAGCTTTTTTCATACTAAGAGAAATAAATATTAAAATTACAAAGAGATACTGTATTTCATCTATTAGATTGGAAAATTCTGGATTTAGGACAAGTAAGTACACCAAAATCATTGGTAAGTAAAGACTGTTTTTAAATGACAAAACGTCAATATATATCAATTTTAAATACACATTTCCTTCAATTTATCAATTCCTCTTCTAGGATTTTATACCACTCACATACATCTGCTCAAAGGAACATATTTACATGCAAACATATCCATTACAGCACCATTTAATTCAGCAAAATACCAGCAACAATCTTAAGTAAACATCAATAAAATACTCATGAAAAAAAATTATGGTATATCATTACATTGGGAGTTCTGGTGCCATAGTGTCTAAGGCATTTGACTGCTAACCAGAAGGCTGTTGGTTCACACCCGCCAGCTGCTCCTCGGAAGGAGGGTTAGGCAATCTACTTCTGTAGTGATACTGCCTTGGAAACCCAAGGAGGGGTCACTATGAGTTGGGTCAGACTCGACCGCAGTGTATTTGTTTTATTTGTTTTATCATTATCATTGGGATACTATTTGGTTATTAAAAAGAGGAGGTAAATCTCAATAAATGAATAATTTTCATGATATATTTAGCTTCAAAAAATAAGGTGCAGAGCAATATGTATAGTATACCTTCATTTGCATTTAAAAAGAAACAAAAAAGAATGTATACAGATCCGTATACACACACACACTTATATTATGTATAGACATCTCTGGGATGATACATACACCAAAAAAAAAAAAAAAACCTCACTGCCATCGAGTGGATTTGACTCATAGTGTTTCCGAGGCTGTCAGAAGTAGATTGCCCAACCTTCCTTCTGAGGAGTGGCTGGTGAGTTTGAACTGCCAGCCTTCTGGTTAGCAGTCAAGTGCCTTAGGCACTATGCCACCAGAGCTCCTTTGGTTGATAGATAAGAAGTAGATACGTTTTGGTTGTCTCTGGGACAAGGAATAGGAGTTTGTAAGAGACTGAGGAAGGTTTGCTTTTTACTGTATCTTTTTTGTTTTGTTTTACCATCTGCATGCATTTCTCATTCAAAATAAATATTTTAAAAATTTCAAAATTAAGAAAGAAAAAAATATAACAAAAAGTACAATCAACACCATGGCAAAGCCAATCCAACATCAAAATTTCTAAAATCTTAGTCACTCTTCAATAAGCAGCATCTTGACAAATGACAAAAATATTGAAATTGTCAGGATTTCATTTTCTTAGATCCACACTCAATGCCTATGGAAGCAGTAGTCAAGAAATCAAATGATATATTGCATTAGGGGAATCTGCTGCAAAAGACCTCTCCAAAGTGTTCAAAAGTAAATGTGTCACCTTGAGGACTAAGGTGTACCTGACCCAAGCTTGGTATTTTCAACTGCTTCATATGTTTGCAAAAACAAGACAAAAAATAAGAAAGACCAAAGAAGAATCTCAAGAATAGATATGACTTACTGAACACTAATGACCATAGACTAGACAAGTTGTGGGATGACATCAAGGAGCACCACTCCCAGCTGTTCTTTCTTGATGATTGTGTGGCAAAGAACAGGGGGATACTGCATGGTTTAAAAATCAGGAAAGTTGTATGTCAAGGTTGTACCCTTTTGTCATTGTTCTGCTTACCTAGTGCTGCTCTGACAAGAATATAGACCACAAATGGAATGGCCTTAACAAGCAGGAGTTTATTCTCTTACAGTTCAGGAGGCTAGAAGTCCAAGTCCAAACTGCCTGGCTCTAAGGGCTGGGTGAAAGCCCCTCAGCCTTGGGCGTCAGCTCTGCCTCCTGCTCCTGGCCCACTGGAGCTAGAGGATTTGCTTCACTCAGACAACTGTTGGCTGCTGAGGCTGAGAAGCCCAAGGTTGACAAGTAAAAAGGCACAGTCCCAATTATACCAAACCACACAGCAGGCCATTAATTCAACTTCATTGTAAGTCCCAAGGTTGGCAGAGCATGGCAGTCTGCTGAGCAATGACACAGCTACATGCAGGGTCCAAGCATGCCATAGGCTAGAGACCATTCCCAAGGCTTTTCCTTATATACAGGAAGCAGACCACATCCCAAAGGCAGCTACTCAGCTGCTTGTGGTAGATCCCACCATGGAGTTGATTGTCAGTCTCATCATGGGGCATAACTACCACAAGCTACCCAGCCACTCAACCAGACCCAGCCAAGTTAACACACAAACATAACCATCATAGCCATACTTACTAAATCTGTATATTGAGCAAGTAATCTGAGAAACTGGACTATATGAAGAAGAGCACAGTATCAGGAAGATCCATTAACAACCTGAGATATGCAGATGACATAACCTTATTGCTGAAAGGGAAGAGGACCTGAAGCACCTAGTGATGAGGATCAAAGATTACAGCCTTCAATATGGATTCAACTCAAAATAAGAAAACAAAATCCTCACAACTGTACCAATAAGCAGCATCATGATAAACAGAGAAAAGATTGAAATTGTCAAAGATTTCCATTTACTTGGATCCACAGTCAATGTCCAGGGGAGCAGCAGCCAAGAAATCAAACGTATTGCATTTGGCAAATCTGCTGCAAAAGACATCTTTGTAGTGTTCAAAAGCTAAGACGTCACTTTGAGGACCCAAGCCATATGTTTCAATAGACTCATATGCATGTGAAAGCTGGACAATGAATAAGGAAGATCAAAGAATCGATGCCTTTGAATTACAATGTGAGAGAAGAATTTTGAATATTATCTTAGACTGCCAGAAGAATGAATAAATCTGTTTTGGAAGAAGTATCGCCTCAGAAACCTAAGGAGGGGTCGCTATGAGTTGGATCCGACTCGACTGCAGTGTGTTACAGCCAGAATGCTCCTTAGAAACAAAGATGGTGAGATTAATTCTCACGTACTTTGGACACAATAAGGAGGGACCAGTCCCTGGAGAAGGCCATCCATCATGCTTGGTAAAGTAGAGGGTCAGAGAAAAAGAGGAAGACCTCAATAAGACAGATTGGCATAGTGACTGCAATAACAGACTTAAACATAGTGTAGAAATGGTGTGAGGGCTGTGCCTGACCTCCTCCAATTTCACAAAGCAGGAGGAGGATTATTATTAGCTTCAACAGCCCAAGTCTCATTCCTGTAAGCTGAGGGACAGACTGCCTCCATCTGCAAAGTTTTTACCAATTCTGACATCACCTGTCTCTCCTATAACATTCTCTACTTCTCTGCCGGGTTCAATAATTCATTGCAATGGCCACACACAACTCACAGGCCATACCCATAGTTATGGGGTTAATTAGGGAAGTAATAGGTTACAATTCAGGATTAGGAAAGACTCAGGGTACAGTTCTTTGTCAGGACAGCCTACTCACAGTCAAGCCAAAGGCAGGCCTCTCTGGTCCTCAGTCCTTCAAGAGGTCTTGTGGGGTGGCTCGGCTCCTGCCCTGCTTGGCAGAGGCTCTTTTACAAAGCTCTTTTAGCTCTGTTTAACTCTGTTGATAAGTGCCCAGAGCCATCCCATTCCACCAGTAAGCCTCAACCCAAAGGCACTCAGCTCTAGCTCCATGGTTTG
>NW_006922167.1:565531-567606 GCF_000298275.1 Orycteropus afer afer
GACTCAACAGCAAATAACAACAACAACAACATACTTAGTACCAAAATCAAAAGCAAACCCATTGCTGTCAATCCCAACTTACAGCAACCATATAAGACTGAGTAGGACTGCCCCATAAAGTTTCCAAGGCTGTAAATCTTTAATGAAGCAGACTGCCACATCTTTCTCCTGGGGAGCCGCTGGTGGGTTCAAACCTCCAACGTTTCAGTTAGCAGACAAGTGCTTTTAACTACTGTACCACCAGCACTCCTGTACTTAGTACAAATAGTACTAATAAAACCAAAACTCAAATTCACTGCCAGCGAGTTGATTCCAATTCATAGAGACCCTACAGGACAGAGTAGAAGTGCCCCATAGAGTTTCTAAAGCGGTAAATCTTTACAGAAGCAGACTGCCTCATCTTTCTTCCACAGAGTAGATGGTGGGTTCGAACTGCTGACATTTTGGTTAGTAGCTCAATGCTTTAACCACAGTGTCACCAGAGCCCCTACTAATAAGACAGTTCATAAAAAGAACCCAACCCATTGCCAAGTCAATTTCAACTTGTGGCAACCTCATGTGTTATAGTGAATTTCCTTGGCTGTAATCTTTATAGAAGCAGATCACCAACCCTTTCTTCTGTAATTCCACTAGGTTGGTTTGAACTGCCAACCCTTAGGTTAGTAAATAAATACAAAACTTTTACACCTCTCAGGGACCTAATCCCAAATTAAACTCACTGCTATCCAGTCAGTTCTCATAGTGGCCCCCATTTGGTTTCCAAGCCTGTAAATCTTTACAGAAGTAGACTGCCTTCCACAGAGCAGCTGGTGGGTTTGGACCACCAACCTTCTGGTTAGCAGCCAAATATCTTAACAGCTACACTACCTGAGCTCCTTTCAGGGACCTTATAAATAGTATTAATTTCCTAGTTTCAATAAAAATATTATGGACACGTATGATGTTGACATTTGGTAAAACTAGGTGAAGAATACACAATAAACTCTACTATTTTTGCAACTTTTGTTTAAGTCTAAAATGATTTCAAAATCCAAAAAAAAAAAAGAGAGAGGGAAGAGAAATGTTATTCTTCACTCCAAGTATTGGTCAACTCAAAGGACTAATAATTGCCACAGTAACTTGGTTGCTGCTATTGTGGAGAAAAACCAGCTTTGGGTATTGATGTCAAATGAGCTAAGCTCAATTTAAGAAGAGATTGTTTAACTTTTGGTCACTTGTTTCCTCATGTGATAGCTGATATATTAGACATAGTGCTTTACCAAATACCTACCTGAATCTTGTGGTATATCCATAAACAAACACTCCCAAGTAAAGACAAAAGACTAATCTTGAAAGAGAGAGAGAGAAAAGTCTGTTTTCCCCATATCTCCAGATTTTCATATCTCCCTTCACTAAAATTACACTACAATTTCAGGTCACTTTATAATGTCCTGAAAGATCTAGTCCAAGAGAATGAAAGATAAGATTCACAGAGCAAAAGAATGACTTCTCAGTACTTATCATCTGGAATAAACATAACATTAAAAGTTGGCTCATTTTGTAGCACTAGACTATGAGCTTTTCTGTGATCCAGGAGCTTCGGGAGAATTGAAAAGAAAATAAAAGACTATGCTACTCAGGATTGTTCCTTATCTAATTTGAAACAGAAAAATACCCACATGAAATGACTTAAGAATTAAATATGGGTTCTGGTATGATGACAGATCATCAAAACCAAAGACAAAGAAAGAATCCTGAAAGCAGCATGGGAAAAATGAAAAGTAACTTACAAAGGACAACCAATAAGAATAAGCTCTGATTTTCAGCAGAAACCATGTAAGTGAGAAGGCAACAGGATGGTATATATAAACTCTGAAAGAGAAAAATTTTTAACCAAGAATTATGTTGTTGTTGTTGTTGTTGTTGTTGTATGCCGTCAAGTCAGCCCCAACTCATAGCGACTCCTATTTGGGTTGCTGAGGCAGTATCACTATGGAAGTAGATTGCCCAACCTTCCTTCTGAGGAGTGGCTGGTGGGTTTGAACCGCCAGCCTCTGGTTAGCAGTCAAGTGCCTTAGGCACTATGCTTCCCAAGA
>NW_006922167.1:568723-569791 GCF_000298275.1 Orycteropus afer afer
GTAAAGTTTCACCCAAATCACAATTTAAAAAGAGAGAGAGAGAGACACCTTAGAGACAAAGACAAAAATAGACTGAAAATCAAAGGTTGGCATCACAGCACTATTTACAATAGCCAGAGATGGAAACAACCTAGGTGTCCATCAACTGAAGAATGGATAACCAAACTATGTTACATACACACAGTGGAATACTATGCAACCCTAAAGAATAACGTAGAATCTGCAAAACACCACATAATGTGAATGAACTTGGAGGACATTATGCTGAGTGAAATAAGTCAATCACAGAAGGACAAACATTGTATTAGCTCATTATTGTAAAAAGTCAAGGAAAGGTTTTTATATGGAAGAAAATTTTCCTTGTTGGTTACCAGGGGTGGGAGGGGAGGGGAAGGAACACTGTTAGATAGGAAGAGACAAGTATTGATTTGGGTGAAAAGAAGGGAAATGTACCAAATGTAAGTGATCAACACGGTGGCATTGAGGAAGAGAAAGACATAGAAGGGTACATGGGAGGTACAGACAACAAAGATGAACCCTTTTGCACACGCAGCACTGTGTTGTCAGTGAAAACAAACATGGATATACAGGTGGACAAATGGGTGGACAGGCTGAACTATTAGCTGTGTCTATGCAGGGGGGAGTGTGCCCAAGATCATGCATAGGGTTGGCAGACAATGTTTCTACAAGTGTATTTGCATGTTCTGTAAGAATTACCAGGTGTATAGCAGAGTTGACAAGGGACAAGTTTGTAGTCACTTCTTGGTCACAGCCGGCTACCCAGAGGGAGCTAGTAGTTGGACCTGGGGACTCGGGACCATAGTCACAGGGGACATCAAGCCCAATTGGGCTAACATACTACACAATTGGAGGAAGAATCATTACAACCTGAGATATGCAAACGATACAACTTTGCTTCCTGAAAGTGAGAATGACTTAAGGCACCTACTGATGAAGGTTGAAGAATACAGTCTGCAATATGGATTACGTCTCAATATAAAGAAAACAAAAATCCTCACAACTGGATCAATGAGCAGCATCACAATAAATGGAGAGAAGATGGAGGTT
>NW_006922167.1:570536-586423 GCF_000298275.1 Orycteropus afer afer
TTGACTGCTAACCAGAAGGCTGGTGGTTCAAACCCACCAGCCACTCCTCGGAAGGAAGATGGGGCAATCTACTTCCATAGTGATACTGCTTCAGAAACCCAAGGAGTGGTCAGTATGAGTCGGGTCCGACTCGACGGTACATAACAGCAACAAACTTTTGTGAGTAGTGACTGGATCTTAAAAGCTTGCAAGCAGCCATCTAGATGCAATGATGGGTCTCTTCTCACCTACAGCAAAGAAGAATGAAGAGAACCAAAGATTCATGGAAACAATTAGTCCAGGTGACTGGTACACCATGTGATCCTCAGCCTATATGACTATGAGATCAGAAAAACTGGATGGTACCTGGCTACCACTGTCAACCACTCGGAGGGGGATCTGTGTAGGAGATCCTGGATAGAGTGGGAGAACAATGTGGAACAAAACATCATTTGGGGAAAAAAAAATTATGTGGAACAAAACAAAATCATTTGGAAAAAAAAAAAGGGGGGCCAGGTTTTCTGGTCTGATAGAACCTGGTGGAACCACTGAGATTATGGCCTCTGGCTGCCCTTCAGGTCTGGAATTCAACCCACACCTCTGGCTTCCAGCCAAACAAAAGACAGGCATATGAGTTGAACATTTACCTGGGGTAGATACACTTCTTGGAGGGAATAATCATGGGAGAATAGAAGGGCTGTGTATGCACAGGGACATAGCTCAGGGGGCAGTAGTGCATGGAGGGAAGGACACAGGGAAGAGGTAACTAGGGGGAGGAAGTGGGAGGAGAGCTGTTGCATTGTGGTAAATGGTAGTCAATGTCATGAGTCAAAGTGTACATGAGCTGCTATATGGAAAGTGAATTTGCTCTGTAAACTTTCACCCCAATCACAATTAAAAAAAAAAAAAGAAGGAGAATTAAATATGGAACAATATGTTATAGGCCCACTTCAGTTAAATGGTATCTAACTAGTCAGCACCCTTAACTTTTCTTTTTCTTTTTTAGTTTCCCTTTAGAAGAGAGGGATGAATAACAAGAAAACAAAATGAGAGATTTAAGGAGAAAAAAAAGTGGGGGGTGGGGGAGACTTGCATGGCATAGTACACAGTGTTTAAGGCCCAGTTGGATCTATATTTCTGTGCATTAAGCTTCCAAAACCCTCTCCTGTTACTCTCCTCTTTACTTGCCCTGCTCAGCCCATGGGACTCCTTGCTCTTCAATCAACATGGAGAAGGTATTTGCATCTTAGGACTTCCACACTTGTTCCCTTATTTACATGTTCACTTCTGCTTACTTCAGATCTCTACTCAAATGTCATCTTCTTGAAGCCTATTTCATCCAATGGCAGTGGTGAGTCCTACCCTCACCTCAGTCTCTAAATCCCCTTGTTGTAAGTTTCTATAAAGTTAGCTCCAACTCACGGGACCTTGCGTATAACAGAACAAAGCATTGCCCGGTTCTGTACAATCATCATGATCATTTGGTATGTTTTTGTGCATTGTTGCAGCTATTATGTCAATCTGTTTCACTGAGGTTTTCCCTAATTTTTGTTGACTCCCTAATTTACCAAACATGATGTCCTTTTCTGGTGACTTTCTCTCTTGATGAGGTGTCCTAAGTAACTGAGCCAAAGTCTTGCCATCCTTGCTTCTAAGGATGACTCATTCCTTCTCACGATTTCTCCTAAGACTGATTCATTCATTCTTTTGGCAGTCCATGGTATATTCAATATTCTTTGCCAACATTTATTCTTCTACATAGCTCTTACCACCAAGTAGCATGCTGTACTTGTAGTTGCATTTGCTTATTGCCTGTCCCCCACTCCTGTAGAATGTGAGCCCATGCAATCATCTGTTTTATCTACAGTTATATACCCAGGGCCTACAAAGTCCTGACATATACAGTAAAACCTGTGAAAGCTGGAGTAAGTCTGTCAAAAAAGGAAAACTCAAATATTTTCCACTAACAGAGAGCAGTAAAAAAGTGGTAAGACTACAGTCTGTCAAAGGTAGAAAATTTGCAACACCCGGAAAAACAAGGTAGTCCTGTCAGGTTCTGGCTCTCATAAGTCTCATTGTAGTAAGTACTCAGTAATTATTTGTTGAATGAAATATATGGACCTGATTCATCCACTACCCCAATCTCGTACTGCTTCTGTAATTCATGATACCTATTAAATAATCTGTTCCTCTATTAGAACAACTATTGCATTCTGTCCCATAGTAGCACTACTTATATATGAGTATTATATACCCCTGTTTTTTTTATTAGAGTCTGAAGTTTCTTAAGGCACAGTCTATTAATCAATAAGGGCCTAGTACACAGTAAACATTTTTTAAAAATGAATACATATTACCTTAATAATCCAGTGCCTTAAAGCATAGCAACAACAAAAATCCTCAGAAAGAGTCAATCCACTTATTATATTTTATTTACTAAAGCAGGAAAATATATTATATCCTAGAAATGTTTCAACAAAGGAACAATTAGAAGGATTTTTGTTGTGTTTAGCCTTCATTTCACTATGAAATCCAATTAGCCAGTAAATGCTTTTTTTAAACACTCTAACTTAGCTGCAAAAAAGGCTCATTGGAAAAGGAGAAGTGAATCTTCCTTTCATTAAAGCAGGGAAATGAAACAAAACATAAAAATGCATGCCAAAGTCATTAAGGATATTCAATTGAAAATAAGAACCAACTCCTTTAGCTTCCTGTGAAATTTGTGACTGCATTTGCTCTGGTTTCTATTAAGTCTGATCTCCAAATTTTTAGAATGAATGTGATAGGTGCAATGAACCAGGCTTCAGTGGGCTCAAAAATGGACAGACCAAGTAGAGGCACACCAGAATTTAGAATGAAACCATGAAAGAAAAACCTAAATAGGTAGGTTATACTTAGGGAAGTGTTACAGATTGAATTGTATCACACCAAAATATATGTTGAAGTCCTAGCCCCTAGTATCTATGAATGTGACCTTGTTTGGAGATGGGATCTTTGAAGATGTTATCACTTAGGTTAACATGAAGTCATACTAGGGTAGTGCAGTCCTAATCCAATTTGTACTCTGGTAGCATAGTGCCTAAGGCACTTGACTGCTAACCAGGAGGCTGGTGGTTCAAACCCACCAGCCACTCCTCAGAAGGAAGATTGGGCAATCCTACTTCCATGGTGATACTGCCTCAAAAACCCAAGGAGGGATCGCTATGAGTCAGGGCTGCCTTGATGGCACATAACAACAACAACAACAATCCAATTTGCATGTTGTCCTTATGAAAGAGAAGAGACACAGAGAGACAGAGGAAAGACAGTCATGCTGCAGCTGAAAGCCAAGGGACACACTGAAGCTACAAGAGCTGAGTGAGACAAGGAATGATCTTCTCCTAGAGC
Source organism: Orycteropus afer afer (assembly GCF_000298275.1). Classification (NCBI taxonomy): domain Eukaryota; kingdom Metazoa; phylum Chordata; class Mammalia; order Tubulidentata; family Orycteropodidae; genus Orycteropus; species Orycteropus afer. The sequence continues at coordinate 573,903 of NW_006922167.1, forward strand.
CTTCAAGAGAACCTGGCCCTGATAACATCCTGAGTTCCTCCAGAACTGTGAAACAATGAAGTTCTGTTCTTATAAATCACCTAATCTGTGGTAATTTGTTATGGCACTTCTAGGAAACTAATACAAGGAATCTGACAGAAGCCAAAAGGAAACAGTTTAGGGAATGTAGCATTACAAAGTCCAAATGATAGTGGATGTCTGGGCAGATGGGTAGAGCCCAGAAGCAAGGAGGACAGATGTAGCATTCAGGCACAGGACTCCAAACCTGGGAGGATAGTTCAAAACTTTAAACCTCATAGCAAGACAAATCCTTAGTTACAAAGAAAGTTGATCTATCTTGGTAATCTGCCCAATGCCCTAAGCATGGAAGAATAAGGCAGTTGGGAACTTGGTCATAAAGAGAACAAAGCATGAACCAATTTCTTAGCAATTGTACCAAAGATCAGGTTTAATTTGATGACTCAAAGCCAATGACTGAGAAGAGTAATTGGTCTCAGTGCACAGAAGACAGTTAATTCAGCAGATAAGGGACAGAAGGTCTCCACTTGGGGAGAGGTGGGTGGTGTGGAGCAGGGACCCTGACAGATCTTAATACCACCTTGTCATTCACGGAGAGTCTCTTTGCTGTCAAGTCTATTCCAACTCATAGTGACTCTATAGGACAGAGTAAAACTGCCCCATACAGTTTCCAAGTCTGTAAATCTTTACAGGAGCTGAGTGTTTAACCACTGTGCCACCAGGGCTCCTTCAAGGAGAGAAGGAGTGGAGTAACTCAAGGCAGGAATGGAAGCCTAACTTCTTTGTGCTCATGGACTACTAGGTTTCATACCAGCATGTGTTTTAGGCTTACAGGCATTTCATTTATCTTGTACTGAAAAAACTTTGTGAATATTCATTTCTGGGAGAAGCAAAATACCCAAATCTGAACATTGAAATTCTCTTTCCTATCATTTGTTTTCTTCATTTTTAATGGATGGGCATTGGAGTCAATACGGAGAACCTCCTAATTCTGGAAACAAAAGATTTGGGGTGGCATTATCTCAATAGACTGTGAATTTAGATAATTGTACAAGGCTCTGCTTTACTTAAGTATTGCCCACACAAACTATATAATGTCATCTGTTATGAAAAAATGTCCCTTCTCCCGCAACAAAATAATTACAGAGATCTGGAAATAAACTCTGTATAAATGTGAGGATGAAAGGGAAAAACAGAGTTATTGAGATCATGAAGAAATATAAGATTTTGCCCATTGCAGTTGAGTCAATTCTAACTATAGTTTGCATCACTCATAAATTACCAAGTCATGTTGCTGCGAGCAACTTGTTGAGTTGAGCTGAGCTTAGGTTGCTAAACAGCCTTGCTCAAAGGATTCTGCCCACTCAGAGTCTTGAAATTGTCCTGGCTTGTGCAATGACCTCATCATAAGTCGTCTTTGGTGTTGTTCCCTCACTCCACTTTCCATGCCTGGTCTCCTTTGTTTGCTTTTCTGGTCTCCTTTTTTTAATTCACACTTTCCTTTCATTTTCACCCCATCCCTTGTTTCTACATTCTTGAGTTTTTGTTCTCAACCTACTCTCGCACTCACACATGAATTGGTCATGAATCAGAGGCAGGTTCCCAGCTATGTTCATACCTGAAGATAGCTATGTTTCCTTTCCTATATTCTTGTTGTTGTTGTTATGTGCCATCGAGTTAGCCCCAACTCATAGCGACCCCTCCTTGGGTTGCGGAGGCAGCATCACTACATAAGTAATTGCCCAACCTTCTCTCCGAGGAGTGGTTGGTGGGTAGTTTCTTTAATATGATATACTATACATTATTTTTCAAAAAAAGAAAAAATCCATAAAAACTTACATATCTAAGACCTTATAATATCATGATGGAAATTTAAGGAGAGGTGGGGAGGGGGAGAGCCAGAAAAGCCAATAAAGGAGACAAGGCATAGAGATCCCAGGAGAGTGGATTGAAGTATCAACACCAAAGACAGCCTATGACAAATCCATTGCACAAGCCAGGACAATTCCAAGGCTGTAAGTTGGTAGACTGCCCTGACCAAGGCTGTTTAACATTTCACATTCAGCTCAACTCAACATGACATGACTTGGTAATTTATGAGTGATGAAAAGTATAGATTATGGATACTGATACCCTCACATTGCAGTACACCTAAGTTGTGTGGGAAACCATCTTTCACTACTCAATTACAGTGAACCAAAGTTGAGTACAGAAAATATGCATCTTATTAATGAAAGATAATTTCTGTCCAAAAGTAAAAACATATCATTTCTAAATGATTCCTTTGTCATTAATTTTCCTGGGATCCTGCCTGGATTTCTGTCTGTCTCAAAGCACCTTATAGGAAATAAGGCATAAGCAATTCTGCTATATACGTAGAAAATTCTGCTGTATTTTCAAGTTGCTTGAAGGAGAAATAGTATTTTACTAATTTCTTTTATAGTCCCATAATGTCTACTTCAGTAGACACACAGAGGAATTTAAGCAAATACTTTTGACTAATCGACTTTTAATTGAGGAATTGAAGTTATGTCGTGTCCAAGCTGTAGTGGCCTCAGTTTTCTTTATGAAACTAACTCAGGAGACCCCCCTAAATTCAAGGTACCAAACCCACACTCTTTTTTGATTCACATATCATTACAATTCCAAATTAAAATGCTTCCTTAAAAGATTTCAAAATGAATAGATTAGCTCTAGCAATGGGAATTATTTTGCAATTAAAGTAGCTTTTAGCTTCTTTTTTGCTCGTTTTAAGAAAGAGATTAAATCCAAGTGCCTAAATAATTTTTTTTTAAATAAAGTGCACTTCCAAAACTATAAGCAGTTTGTTTTTTATAGTTCTTAGGACTTTAATTTCATTACCTCCTCTCATCACAGCAGAGTATTCTGGTTATTTTGTTAGTCCTCTTCCCTGCATCAACTCTTCAACTTTTTGTCTCATCCTTTTCATTTGAATATTCTTTTTCTTTTCTGATCTCTTAACTTAACCAAGAATATTTACTGATAATCACTGTTATAAATTGAAGTATGTTCCCCATAAAAGATTTGTTGAAGTCCTAAACCCCAGTGACATGAATGTGACCTTGTTTGGAAACAGTCTTTGAAGATGTTATCAGTCAAGTTAAGGCTGAGGTCAAACTGGAGTAGGGAAATCCTAATCCAACATAAGTGCTTATAAAAAGAAAAGAGACATAGAAAATACACAAACATGAAGGAAGACAGCCCTATGAAGATAAAGGCAGACACTGGAGTGATGTTTCTACAAACCGAGGAAGATCAAGCGTTGCCAGGAACCACTAGAATTTGGAACAAACAAGGAAGGATCTTCTAGAGTCTTCAGAGAAAGCATAGACCTGCCAATGACCTGAATTTGGAATTTTAGCCTCCAGAGTTGTAAGACTATAAATATGTGTTTTAAGCCTCTAGTTTGTTGTGGTGCAGTAGATAAGGCACTTGACTGCTCACTGGAAGGTCAGCAGTTCAGACCCACCAGCTGCTCCATGGAAGGAAAACTGGTAGATCTACTTCCGCAAGGATTTAGAGCCTCAGAAACTCAATGGGGATTGCCATGAGTCAGAAACGACTCAATGGCAGTGGGTTTTTTGGTTTTAGCTTGTACTTTGCTATCGCAGTCCTAGGAAACCAATATAATCAACACATACATTTTTTTTCCCCTCTATTCTATACCACACTTTTTCTTCCACAAAATTAGTCTTTGGTGTATCAGTTAGTCATTCTTATTATTAACTGTTACTTTACACATCCTGCTTTTCTCAAAGATTTGGCATACTAAAGTATAACGATTAATTTCCTGATTCATGGGGCTATATTTCTTTACAAGGTCAAACATGTTTTGAAATAGTAACTCCTTGAAATCTCTCTTTATATGGTAATAGGAGCCACTTGTGTTTTTTCTTTGACTGGTATCTGACTCATTATCCCTCTACTAATTAATCATCCTAAAAAAAAAGAGAAAAACCTTGCCATTGAGTCAATTCCAACTCATGTGCTTCAGAGCAGAACTGGGCTCCATAAGGTTTTTCAATGGCTATGATCTTTCTGAAGTAGATCAAGTACCACCCAGAGATTCTCACACCATATTGCTTTACATATTAAAAGACATATTTACTTCAGGAAAAAAAAAAAAAGTAGACACAATTCTTAAACTTATCTATGTGAATGGAACAAAAAAAATGTGAGTAAAAGAAATAATACATCGTGGGTTTGTTGTTCTCATGAGGTCATTTACCTGAACCACAAAATTTGTGGCCTCTTTGTTCAATGAGTCCCCAGTCCCTAGGACTGGTTCAATCTTACTTTTTAAAGCCCAATTACAATGCTATTATTACAAATTGAATTATTTTATACACACTTAACATGGATGGAATACACAGAGTCACTATACCAAAAAGAATTGGTAGATGATCATCCTGATCATCCATTTCAGAAGGTTCATATGTTCAAGAACCAAATGAATTGAAGGAAGAAGTTGAAGCTGTGCTGAAGGAACTGGCAAAAAACAAGGCTCCGGGAATTGATGGAATACCTATTGACATATTTCAACAAATGGATACTGCTCTGGAGACACTCACTCGGCTATATCAAGAGATTTGGAAGAGAGATACCGGGCCAAATGACTGGAAGAGATCCGTATTTGTACCCATTTCAAAGAAAGGTGATCCCACAGAATGTGGAAATTACTGAATAATATCATTGATATCACAACAAGTAAAATTTTACTGAAGATAATTCAAAAACGGTTGTAGAAGTACATTGACAGAAAACTTCCAGAAATGCAAACTGGATTCAGAAGGGGACATGGAGTGAGGGATATCATAGCTAATGTCAGATAGATCCTGGCTGAAAGCAAAGAATACCAGAAAGATGTTTACTTGTGTTTTATTGACTATGCAAAGGCATTCGGTTGTGTGGATCATAATAAATTGTGGATAACATAGAGAAGAATAGGAATTCCAGAACACTTAATTGTACTCATGAGGAACCTGTCCATAGACCAGGAGTCTGTCATTTGAACAGAACAAGAGGATACTGCATGGTTTAAAATCAGGAAGGAAGTGTGTCAGTGTTGTGTCTTTTCATCATACTTATTCAATTTGTGTGCTAAGCAAATAATCTGAGAAGCTGGACTACATGAAGAAGAATGTGGCATCAGGACTGGAGGAAGAAGACTCATTAACAACCTGAGATAAGCAGATGATACAATTTTGCTTGCTGAAAATGAGAATGACTTGGAGCACTTACTACAGTCTTTTATCTGATGGACTATACTTCAATATAAATAAAATAAAAATCCTCACAACTGGACCAATAGCAGCATCACAATAGATGGAGAAAAGGTTGAAGCTGTCAAGGATTTCATATTACTTGGGTCTATAAACAACACCAATGGAAGCACAGTCAAGACGTCAAAAGACATATTACATTGGGCAATTCTGTTGCAAAAGACCTCTTGCAAAGGCTAAAGAACAAAGGTATCTCCTCGAAGACTAAGATGCACCTAACCCAAACCATGGTATTTTCAGTCACCTCATATGCATGTGACAGCTGCACAATGAATAAGGAAGACTGAAGAAGAGTTGATGCTTTTGAGTTGTGGTTTTGGCAAAATACCATGGACTGCTAATGAACTAACAGATCTGTCCTGGGAGAAGGCAGCCAGAATGCTCCTTGGAAGCAAGGATGGCCAGACTACGTCTCACCTGCTTTGGTCGTGTCGTCAGAAGGGACCATTCTCTGGAAAAGGATGTCATGCTTGGTAAAGTGCAAGGTCAATGAAAAAGGGGAAGGCCCTCATCAAGACAGATTGACCCAGTGGCTGAAGTGATGGGCTCAGGTGTAGTAGGGATCATGAGGCTGCCACAGGACCAGGCAGTGTTTTGTTCTGTTGTACTTAAGGTCACTATGAGTCAGAGACAACTTGATGGCACCTAACAACAACAACAACACTTAACATTCATTAGCTTCTAAATCCTTAGAATATAATCCATATTTTTTTTTAAATTTTGAGTAAAAAAATCACATAAATTGAATGATAGAAAATTAATTTTAAATTAATTAATAAGAAATTAATATTTGATTTTTGTCATAAAACAGTGCATTTGATAAAATTATGAATTTCCTTGTGGTTATTTATAATTAATTTTAAGTAAGTTGTTACTCTCTAAGTCAAATATGCTGCATGACTCATTAAATTTGTCAGTTCTGAGATCCATTTTTCATTAAAACTCTGTATGACATAAACCAGTTTTAATAATACAATGAAAGAGGGCTTATTACAAGTTTATGTTATCATTTTCTCAAGGAAGTGTAATGTAGTGACTCTGGGATCCAGTCTGAATCTTTTCTCCTATCTTACAAGCTGTGTGATCTTAAACATGTTGCTTAATCTTTCTGTGATTCAGTTTCCTCGTTTTTAAACCAGACATGACAATAGTATTACCTCGTAGGTTCACTGTATTACATGAGCTGATAATTGTCTTGTCTGTCTGACGTACAATAATGACTAAATAAAGAATTGGTGAAATTATTTACCAGGGGTCCTGAGACCCTGAGCAAGGGTCCTCACCTTCTACTGATCAAGAATTGAACAAGAGAGGTGAAAGCGCCTACACTAACCAAAGTTTATTAAAGAGAAAGGAGAGGGGAGGGGTTTGCGAGGGAGAGATGGAGAGGGGTTTCCACCTGTGCTAGCCTCCAGTCTCACTGCACAAAGGATTTCCTAGGGTTTATAAAGATGAAAGGCATCATCTTTATTCATAAAATGGGCAGGGATTTCTGAGGAAAAAGTGGAGTTATGAAATCAAGTGTGCACACAGGAAGTTGCCAACATGAGTTCCACTACAAAGGCTGCCAGAACAAATATGCAACCCATCACAAAGGCTGCTGGGAATAAATGACTTATTCTGGAATGTTGTGCATGTGTGATGTCTCTGGACCCTGGTCCAAGTCCCAGCAAGGGACTCCTGTTCTTGATTGCCTCTGATGGAGGGTCAATTTGTCAGTCAAGTTGAATATTACTGCATATGCACTGTACCTAGTGAGGTATTTGAAAGACAGCTCAGGAGATTTATCAGCATTTTATAACTGGTCAAGCAGCTGGGGCTTTTGAAATGTAACTTCTTATCTTACTTAAAGGCCTGGCTTGTAAATCTCAAGCAGTTCTCTGTCACCAGCAGCAATAGTTATGTAGTAACTATTCCAAGAACACTGAGTCAGAGGCTGCTTGATTCAGCCAGCACTACTTGTCTCAGTGACACAGTCCCTTCATAACCAGCAGAACTGTATGTTACGTATCCTAACAGCTAAACACTCCACCAGCAAAAAAATATCCTTCACGTCTTACTCCTTTGAAAAACCATCAGGACCTCATTATAGATCTTCAAACAAACTCCTCTTTGTTCTATGAACAAGCACTGGGCCTCCCCTTCTTTTCAAATGTATATTATTAGTTTTCACTTTAAAAGCTCCCTTTCTCCTATAGATCACAAAGCTATTTCTATAAAGAAATCCCTGCAATGGATGTGTGTGTATGTGTGTGTGTGTGTGGTGTGTAGTAAAGTGAAGTGGGATGTGAATCTGGAATGCTGTGGTACAAAGTCTGCAATTCTGAAGTGTTAAGGAATAAGAGCGAAGTGGTCTCTAACCCCTAACTGGTGAGCAATCTCCTTTTTCCTTCCTGCAATATTAGTTTCATACATAGCAAAGTTCTGATTTTAAAATTTAAATCTATGGTCTTTTTTCCCCTTCCAACTTTAGCTACAAAGGCAAATAACAATCTTTGTATTTTCTTAATTTAAAGCATTTTGAAAGTAAAGTAAAACCTCTTCAGGATTAAAAGGAACCTCTCAGTACACATTACATACTTTTTCCAGGTTATTCATTCTCCACTTCTGTAATTAAATGGGACAGAGATCAAATTTATTTAACTCTGAACTTGAATTTCCCCTTTCCTGAAGGGGAAGTGGGCTTGTTAGAAATCCAATAAATGATTTTTGCAATAGGGTAAAAGATCTACAAAGTAGGCCATAACTTGGGTCTAACTGCTATTTCTCCCTTAGATAGTAAAGAAAGGAAATAAAAATATTTTGTAGCACAAACTTCAATATAGAAAATTCCTTTTCGAAGCCAAGTGTTCCTTTTGTTGTTTATCTAATCATAGCGGCAGAAGAAAGGAAGAACAGTTTCTTCCACTTCTCTTAACTCCTTCAAAGAAATAGGCTTCCTCAAAGATTGTCTGGGCTCATAACTCAGAGTAGAACTTGGAAAAGCTCTCCAATGGAATCAGCAGCAAAGAAGGAAACCACCTCATATAAATGTAAACTGGAGGTCCAAATGTTACTTCGGGTCTCAAGCATCATTACATAAAAGGGAGAAAAGTCAAAGTTGTCAGATCCCAAACATATGACATCTGAAAGGTAACCATTACAAACGATATGCTATTATATAATATGACATGGCATGAAATGATATATGATCTGATATAATGTAAGTTTTCTCTTCTGTATGCTATAGAGTTGATTCGACTCATGATAGCAACTGAAATATAGCTGAAAGAACTGAAGAGAAATTCAAGCCTTTAGTTGTGATATTAAAGGTTTCTAGAAGGAAGGTTGGGCAACCCTACTTCCGTAGTGATACTGCCTCGGAAACCCAAGGAGGGGTCGCTATGAGTCGGGGCCGACTCGACGGCACATAACAACAACAACAACAACATGGGCAAAATATTGAACAATGCAAGAAACATTAAAAGAAGATGTATTGGAACTCTCATACACTGCTGGTTGTACTATAAAATGGTGTAACCACTATGATAAAAGGTATGAAGCTTCCTTAAAAAGTTGGATATAGGAATACTATTTGATCCAGCAATCCCACTACTAGGTGTATATCCTAAAGCAGTGAGAGCCGGGACACAAATAGATACATGCACATCCATGTTCATTGCAGCACTGTTCACACTAACAAAAAGATGGACACAACCTAAGTGGTCACCACTGAATGAATGGATAAACAAACTATGGTACATACACACAATGGAATACTATGCAACATTAAAGAAAAATGTAGAATCTCAGAAATATCTTACAATGTGGATGAACTTGGAGGACATTATGGTTAGTGAAATAAGTCAATCACAAAAGGACAAATATTGTATGAGTCTACAATTATAAAAAGTCAAGGAAAGGTTTACATATGGAAAGAAACATTTTTTATGGTTACCAGGGATTGAAGGGGAAGGGAGGAAAAATTATTAACTAGATAATTATTAACTAGGTAACTAGGGTCAGCAAAAAAGAGGAAGGCTCTCAATGAGATGGACTGACACAGTGGCTGCATAGATGGGCTCAGGTATAGCAAGTATCATGAGGCTGGTGAAGGAGCAGGCAGTGTTTCATTTTGTTGAACATAGCGTTGCTATGAGTTGGAGCTGACTTAACACCATCTAACAAGAACAACAACAGGTAAGAGTAAGAAATTATTAATTTGGGTGAAGAGAAAGGCAATAAATAAAAAAAGATGACCAGCAGAGTATCACTAAGGAAAAGGAAGACATGGAGTGGTGCTCAAGAGTTAAAGACAAGAAAGACAAACATTACATATATAATAAAACAAAAAGAAGAAGATGGAAGGATACACAGAATCACTGTACCAAAAAGAATTGATCAACATTCAAGCATTTCAGAAAGTAGCATAGGACCAAGAACCAATGGTACTGAAGGAAGAAGGCCAAACGGCACTGAAAGAATTGGTGAAAAGCAAGCCTCCAGGATTTGACAGAATGTCCACTGAGATGTTTCAACAAACAGAGGCAACATTGGAAGTGCTCATTTATTTATGCCAAGAAATTTGGAAGACAGCTAACTTGCCAACCCAGTGGGAGATATTCATATTTGTGCCCATTCTAATAAAATATAATACAACATAATGAGGAAATTATTGAACAATAATACTAATAACACACACACAAGTAAAATTTTGTTGAAGATAATTCAAAAACAGTATATTGACAGGGAACTGCTAGAAATTCCAGTCAGATTCAGAAGTGGATGTAAAATGAGGGATATCATTGCTGATGTGAGATGCATCTTGGCTGAGAGCAAAGAATACCAGAAAGATGTTTACCTGTGTTTTATTGATCATGCAAACTCATTCGACTGTGTGTATCATAACAAATTATGGATAACATTGCCAAGAAAGGGAATTCCAGAACACTTCATTATGCTCGTGAGCAACCTGCACACAGACCTGTTCTTAGAACAGATAAGGGAAACTGCATGGTTTAAAATCAAGAAAGGTGTGCACCAGGGTTGTACCCTTTCACCATACTTATTCAATGTAAATGCTGAGCAAATAATCTGAGAAGTAGGACAACATAAAGAAGAACACAGTAGCAGTGTTGGAAGAAGATTCATTAGAAGATTCATTAACAGCCTGCAATATGCAAATGATATAACCTTGCTTGTTGAAAGTGAAGAAGACTTGAAGTACTTAGTGATGAAGGTCATAGAGTACAATATTCAGTACAGATTACACCTCAACATAAAGAAAACAAAAATCCTTACAACTAGACCAATAAGCAACATTGTGATAAATGGAGAAAAGAGAGAAGTTGTCAAGGATTTCATTTTACTTGGATCTACCATCAATGCCCATGGAAGCAGCAGTCAAGACATCAAATGACATATTTGACTGGACAAATCTGCTTCAAAAGACCTCTTTATAGGGTTAAAGAACAAAAATGTAGTTTTGAAGACCAATGTGTGCCTGACTCAAACCATGGTATTTTCAAAAGCCTCATATGTATGAGAAAGCTGGAAAATGAATAAAGAAGACAGCAGAAGTATTGATACGTTTGAATTATGTATGGTATTGGTGAAGAATACTGAGTATATGAATTTCTAGAACAATGAGCAAACCTATCTTGGAGGAAGTACAGACCGAATGCTCCTTAGAAGTCAGAATGGCCATTTGTCTCTTGTACTTCGGTCATGTTATCAGACGAGCCCAGTCCCTGGAGAGTGATATCATGCTTGGTAAAGTGTAGGGTCCCTGAGAAAGGGGAAGACTTCCAACAAGATGGGTTGATAAAGTGGCTGCAACAATGGGCTCAAGCATAGTAACGATTGTGAGGATGGCCAAGGACTGGGCAGCGTTTTGTTCGGTTACACACAGGGTCACTATGGTTGAAACCACTCCATGGCACCTAACAACAACAAGAGCAATTTAATAGAACTATAATTTTGATATTAAAGGAAATCTGGCTTTAATTTTAGTCACTGATTTGTTAGGATATTTTGGATTTACATGCATGCTCTTTCTGAAAATAAATGCATCAACATGTATTTCTGGACTTTTAACACTATTTGGAGAAAAAAATTATTTATTCACAAGGCCAGGTATTCAGACCAGCCTAAGCCACAGGAAAAACTGAAGGATAAGGGAATTTATACATGTAGTTATAGTCTGTCAGACATGTTCTGAGTTGAATAAACAAAATCCATATTTAAAAAAACAAGTGTACTCTTAACTTCACTCTCATAATCATTAGCCAGACACAAATAACAGTAAACTGTTATTCCTAACTCCAAAAATTATATTTGTTTGATTTGTGCTTTCCAGGTCACTCAGGTTAGTTTCACAAGTGTCACCCAAATGTGTCTAGACTTCAGCTCCATGATGCTCATCACACAGCCATATTGTGAGGGTCACTCTCTTTTTATTTTACCTTTCGGAATCCCCATTGTCTCTGTGCGCTCAGGAAGCAGTCTGGACCCATGGCATATGTCAGGCCAGGGCTCCTGTTTCTGTACTTAGGCAGACAGCAGCTGCCTCCTTATGACGTCCTCAGCGTAGTTACTCATCTCTAGCCATCTCTTGATGGTCTGCTCATAAGCCTTCTCCTTTGAGAATGAAAAAAAGCCTCTCCTCTTCTCCTGTTTTATCTTTCTCAGCGTGGTAGGTTTGTGACCTAAACTATGAAAGCTCAATAAGTTTAAACACAAACCTTCCTCTTCGTGGTACGAAGAGACTTCCAGACTGTTTGGCTTGGAAATGTGTTCCTGTGACAACCCCAAGTTTATCCAGATCTACTACTTCCCTCTGATTCTGCTTACTCTGAATAAATTCCCTCAGGGTCCCTGCAATTCTCTCTATAATTTGCCTTCTGTCATTTTCTCCTCTCCTACATAGGCAAAGCCCCAGGGATACAGGTGAGGAGAGACAACTCAGGGACTCCCAAAGCAGCAGGCCAGAAGAGCAGGAGAAAGGGGATGAAAAGCCAGGAAGCCAGACAGAGGAACAGTCAGCCACAGGGACCCAGTTGGGGGTGATACGAGAGGTCTCCAACAACAAGACAAACTTGTCTGTCAGTTTGTCCTACTGTGCTGACATGTAGACGTGAGTTTTGAGGCTGAGCCTCTGGTGTTTAAAACCCAGCAAAATGCACCTGGTGCACAGGTTACAGCCCAGCTTATAGACTGAAA
>NW_006922167.1:589223-589798 GCF_000298275.1 Orycteropus afer afer
GCGGGATCAGGCAGTGTTTCGTTCTGCTGTGCATGGGGTCGCTATGAGTCAGAAATGACTTGATGGCACTTAACAACAACAACAACACATAGGCAAGGAGTCCCTAAGTGGTGAAAAGGGTTAACACCCCCAGCTACTAACTGAAAAGTTGGAAGTTAGATTTTACCCAGAGGTGCTTCTGAAAAAAAGGCCTGGGAATCTACTTCCAAATAATCAGCCATTGAAAACCCTATGGAGAACAGTTCTACTATGATACATATGAGATCTCCATGTATCAGAGTCAACTCTACAGCAACTGATAACTGGTAAATCAACCAGACACAAAAATATGTTAGAATCTCAATTGCAGAGAAGGTTCTGGTTCTTCTCACAGATTGTTCCTCAGTCATTGTAAAATCAACCAATACAATCAGATAACAGACAGAAGAAGGTATAACCTAAACCCATATATACATCCAATATATATGTTTGTGTTGTTGTTATTGATGTTAGGTGCCGTCGAGTCATCTCTAACCCATAGCTACCCTATGCACAGCAGAACAAAACACTGCCCAGTCCTGTGCCAGCGTCTTGAT
>NW_006922167.1:590912-592794 GCF_000298275.1 Orycteropus afer afer
TTGTGTGTGATATTAACAATATTGTTCAATAATTTCCACAATCTGTGGGATCACCTTTCTTCTAGTCAGTTGGCAAGGTATCTGTCTTCCAAGTCTCTTAGTATAGCCAAGTGAGTGCCTCCGGTGAAGCATCCATGTGTTGAAATATCTCAGCCAGTATTCTGTCAATACCTGGAGCCTTGTTTTTCCCTACTTCCTTCAGCACAACTTCCACGTCTTCCTTCAGTACCATTGGTTCTTGATCACATGCCACCTCCTGAAATGGATGATCATCTATCAATTCTTTTTGGTATAGTGCCTGTGTGTATTCCTTCCATCTTCCTTTGATGTTTTCTGCAACATTCAACATATTGCCCACAGAATATTTCAATATTGAAACTCAAAACTTAAATTTTTTCTCCAGTTCTTTCAGCTTGAGAAATGCCTAGTGTGTTCTTCTCTTGTGGCTTTCCAACTCCATATCTTTGCACATTCAATTATAATAATTTACTTTGTCTTCTCAAGCTGCTCTTTGAAATTTCTGTTCAGCTCTTTTATCTTGTCATTTCTTCCATTTGGTCTTTAAGGCAAGTTTCAGAGTCTCTTCTGACATTCATATTGGTCTTTTCTTTCTTTTCTATCTTTTTAATGACCTTTGCTTTCTTCATGGATGATGTTCTTGATGTCATCCCACAATTCTTCTGGTTTTCTGTCATTGGTGTTCAATGCACCAAATCTATTCTTGAGATGGTCTCTAAATTCAGTAGTGATATATTCAAGGTCATATATTTGCTCTCATGGACTTGTTTTAATTGTCTTCAACTTCAACTGGAACTTGCATATGAGCAGTTGATAGTCTGTTCCACAGACGTCTGCTCCTGGCCTTATTTTGACTGAAGATATTCAGTTTCTCCATCGTCTCTTTGCACAGATGTAGTCAATCTGATTCCTGTGTACTCTGTCAAAGTCCACATGTATAGCTGTCGTTTGTATTGTTGAAAAACAATATTTGCAATAAATAAGTTCTTGGTCTTGCAAAATTCTATCATGCCATCTCCAGCGTTATTTCAAGGCCAACTTTTCCAGCTACCAGTGACTATTCTTTGTTTCCAACTTTTGCATTCCAATCACCAGTGATAATCAGTACATCTTGATTGCATGTTTGGTCAATTTCAGACAGCAGAAGTTGGTAAAGTCTTCAGTTTCCTCATCTTTGGCTTTTGTGGTTTGTGTGTAAATTTGAGTAATATTAGTATTAGCTGAACTTCTTTGTAGGTGTATGGATATTATCCTATCACTGACAGCATTGTGCTTCAGGACAGATCTTGAAACATCCTTTGTGATGATGAATGCCATGAGATTCCACTTCAAATTGTCATTCCTACCATAGTAGATCTTATGGTTGTTTGATTCAAAATGGCCAAAACCAGTCCATTTAACTCACTAGTGCCTAGGATATCAATTTTTATGTGTACCATTTCATTTTTGACAACTTCCAATATTCCTAGAGTCATACTTCATACATTCCATGTTCTAATTATTAATGGATATTTGCATGTTTCTACTCATTTTGAGTCATGCCACATCAGCCAATGGAGGTCCTGAAAGCTTTACTCCATCCATATCATTAAGGTCATCTCTACTCTGAGGAGTCAGCTCTTTCCCTATCATGTTTTGAGTGCCTTCCAATCTGAGGGGTTCATCTTCCAGTATTGTATCAGACAATGTTTTGGGGCTATTCACAAAGTTGCCCAATAATATATCAGACAGTGTTTCACTGCTACTCATAGGGTTTTCACTGGTCAATTCTTTGAGAAGTGGATGGCCTCTTCCTTCTTCTGTGTCTGTCTCAGTCTGGAAGTTCCCCTGAAACCCATCCACCATGGTCAACTCTGCGAGCATT
>NW_006922167.1:595418-602181 GCF_000298275.1 Orycteropus afer afer
TGGTGTTCAATGCATCAAATCTATTCTTTAGATGAACTCTAAATGCTGACCTTTAACATCTTAGATGTGGTAAGAGTCCTCCCTTAATCTATACAGAATTCAGGAATATGAAGACATTTTTGAGTAACTTATTGTCTAGGCCAACTAAAAATCTATTTGCAAGGAGATTGAAGAGTTTTCCAAGAAAGACTTTGTATTAAGAGTAGGATATAGACCCAAGGCACTTGACTTAGTAAGGAAACCTTAGTCTTTATAAAGAAGAGTTGATTGTCAGTTCAATATGATGACAGCAGCAACCTGGACCTCTCTTAAAACTCAGTTCCCAACTCCTAAATAACTTCTAAATAGCTATTGAGGGAGTCCAGTTTCTTATTGATCAAAGTCAAGCCTTAAAAAGCCAGTAGGCTTTGAATTATTTCTGTTAAAGTAACTCCATTTGTATCAAGGGTGATGAAGCCTGGGGAAATGAGTTATAGATATACATATATCCAGATTATGTAGGTACTGCTGTTATGTTGGTAATGCCATTGAGTCAATTCCCACTCACAGTGACACTGTATACAAAAGAAAAAAAAAAAAAAAAACCACTGCTCAATCCTGCACCATTCTCACAATCCTTGCCATGCTTGAGTCCACTGTTGCAGCCACTTTGAGATGTGTCAATCCATCTATTGAGAGTCTTCCTCTTTTTTGCTGACCTTTAACTTTTCCAAGAATGATGTCTTTCTCCAAGAAATCAGGTCCCTCCTGATAACATATCCAAAGCACATAAGGACAAGTTACCATTCTTGTTTCTGAGGAGTATTCTGGCTCTACTTCTTCCAAGATAGATTTGTTCATTCTTCTGTCAGTCCATAATATTTTCAATACTCTTAGGCAATACCATAATGCAAATACATCAATTCTTCTTCAAGCTTCCTTATTCATTATACATATTAGAAATACATACTAAATATATTCTACATTTGTCACCCTAATGAATAAAGGTAAGCATTTCCTAAGAAGTCATCCTGTGTGCACCATGATTTTATACAATTTTGCTGAGACTACTAAAAATTATAGTTTTCATAGCTTTTATCTTTGACCTACAAAAGTACAGAAAATGCTAGGCTTGGTTGGTCACCACAAGATGCTTTGGATGATTTCAATTAACAGTGAATTACTACTTTAAAGCAGATTTTATATAATGGAAATGTCCTTTCCTTTTTGGAAGCTGGTTATCAACTAAAATGAATCACAAGTAATGTTTACTTCTTCATGAATTGGCAAGGAAGCAATAAACAAATCTCAAAGGAGAGTGATGAATAAGGTCTCAAGGTCATTACTGCTCCTGCCTGAAAACTTAACCAAGTCAAAGGCTGGAAATACAAAATTTAGAATGTCAACGTTTCTTAAAATTGTGAGTTTAAAAATGTGGGAGAAATCAAGGCATCAGCCTGACTGTTAACAACACAATTTAAGGCATTTACAGTAAATCAGTAATATAACAACATCTTGGAATCAAAATTAGCATCTCAAAACAGAAAAGTTACAATCTCTTAATGAAAAACCTTCCTAAGAAGTTCACTTGAAGGAGAAAGAACCATTACTCTTCCTCTTGGATCCTTATATTTGGATAGTGCTCGTAATTTTCAAAGTAGCTTCATATCTGTATTCTCCTGTGTTTCAAAACAACTCATTTAGCAGATGAAAAGATTGAAGGTCAGAAAAGAGCAATGACTTGCTTTAAGCAACATATCCACTGGCTAAATGAGTATCAGCACCAAAGCCTCCTGATTCACTTGAAGGAGCAGCAGCTAAGATATGATAAGAACCGGTATACCAGTACTGCACATTCACTGCTAGGAAACTGAGGCACAGTGTGACTGGGACACCTGCCACATTCTGCCCAGCAGGAAGCAGCCTGTCAGAGCCTGAGATTTTGGACCCCACAAGGTTTCCGCTGTTCCAAGAGAGAAAGACGCACACTTCCTTTGCAGTCCCAGGATAATTCTGGCTTTCTTCCTTTCCTTTCTTCCCCTCTCCTTGCCAAAATGATGCCAGCTCTCAGATCTAGAGGGAGGACAACCTCTTAAAAACACAATTATAACTTTCAAATGTATTCTCTAGTGTCACAAATACAAATGGGCCTTTTCTATGACTTACTTTTGTTCCTAATGAGAAAGAAAAGCTCAATCTCTGCATGACAAAAACAGAAGTAAAATTTTAAGTAATCACAATCCCTTTCCCTCCCCTCCCCCCAGCACTCCTTATTCTATTTTTTTGGGTGATGGGGTGGATTGCTTTACATAAAGAAAGGTCATCTAAAAAAAGGGACCCAAAATGGGGTTGGAGGATGCACAGAGTCTTGTAAAGTTACAAAGAACTTTGAGGAAAGGAAGGATGTCTAATACACGGTTTTAGGAAGTTTAATATATAATGTACTGTGTAAACTCCACTGTGTAATTTCAGCCCTGGTGTCTTCAAGAATTATTCACTAGAGGTCAACATTACCTTTCAGTGATTTTTGCAGCTGGATTTGTGTTTCTTCTTTTGAATGTCATATACCAAACTGAAACTGGCCTTAACGTGGACCAAGTTTATTTGAATCACAATTGTTTTTTCCCTTAGGTTCACTGAGAGATGGACACTAACTCACTGTGGAGAGAGAGAGTGAGGATCCAAGCAAGCAAGCTGCTGATAGACAATCAGAAATGCCTGCAACTCTTCAGACAACAAATGTGACTCCAACAACCTCCTCTGGATCAGTCAATAGTTTTTGTTTTTGTTTTTAAAAATTTCCCAATAAAAAAAAGTCACTCTTAGGACTGAAAGAGTAGGACCTGTCTGTGTATCTATTATCTATCTATCTATCTATGTAAATTCTATCCATCCATCCATCCACCCATTTATCCAATCTGTGTATCTATCAACTCTACAGATCAGCTTCTATGTATTGCTACTTGGTTTTCAAAAATTTCCTATATGAAAGCTCTAAAAGAGAAAATCTACCCAAAATTCAAATAAGATCTTATGAAAATCAGATCTCCTGTTTATAGCTCATCATTTCCCACTTATTAACAAATGACTCACTGTCTCTCACCTTCATGGGATATAGAGCCAAGGGGTGAAGGAGCTAAGGATGACACAATCTTTACAAAAAAAAGGAAAAAGAAAAAAACTTTAAGAATATGTTTACTACTTATCCTAACAATTCTATCAGAATCTTCTTTTGTGTTTTTTTTTTGTTTTTTTTTTAACATTTTAAGTTCCCATTTATAAAATGAAAACACCTAGAAAGAAATTAAATCCATAGAGGGAACGAAGAGGGTCTCAGTCTAGCTGCTGAGGACTCCTCAGCACGTCCTGAAGTGATTATGTCTTAGAGAATCTGTGGTTGTTTGCATGAAACTTGCTGAGATTCCAAGTGAGCTCCACCAGTTCAGGAGTCCAGCAAGAATGTGGCAGCCTAGACTGGAAGGCATCCCACGTGATGATGCTTAGGCAGTGACGGAACAGGTCTGCAATTCTGACACTAGCCAGCAGCCCTTATAAAATGAAAACAAATAGACCTAGGGTAAAAGCCCCAGAATCGGTATCACAATTTCCCAGCCAGCCATGGCATCTAGACTGTTCTCTTATGCTGCTGGGGCAGAGTGAGATCACCTCTCCTCCCATGAGTCTCAGGAAAGGAGGCTTACCTTTCTAGAAAGGTCGCTCCCTCTAGCTAGCCCAAGAGCTTCAAGCACCTGTTCGTTCTTTTTTTAGTAACAGTTCACTTTACAATCCACTTTTTTGAACTGTTTCCTCTATTTTTATCCCTGTCATAAACTGCATATCCTAGGCTCATGCAGTACCTCCACCCTGACCCTCTCATCCACCCACTGTACCTCAAGATGATATGATCCTATCAATAATTACAAAGATTTTAATAAAAAGGCTGGCTGTCCTTGGTTGAATTCTCCTTCTCCTGCCTTGGCTTTGTGGCTATCTTCAAATCCCTCCCTTGTTGGACTCAATTCTATGGAGGGCTTTGTAGAACAATTTCCTCAGGCATTACTCTCTTGAGAGGAAGTTAGTCTTAAAATAAATCTCAGTTCATTGCGTATCTTTTCACCAACATCGTTTCTCTTCCAGGTCTTCAGGTTTTTGGGTTTTAAAAAGAAGTATCTCTTTTAAATCCAAATGCTTCTAGAAATTACAAAGACTTATTAAGAAACATCTTACCTGACAAATAGTTAAAAGAAGGCTCTTTTGGGCTTGATGCCAAATGGGTTAATGAGACTCACATCAATATTTTCAGCTCATATTTCTCTCCTGAGTTTCAGATCCATATATTCAACCATGAGCTAGATATTTCTTCCTGGATGTTGCCCACAACTTCAAATTCTATACATTCTAAACTAAGCATAAATCCTACAAATCTTTTATATTGCCTTCTATCTAGGTTCCCAAAGCCAGAATCCTGAGAGTATTTGTGTATATATTTATGCAATAATGTTAAAGCTAAACACTAAATTTTTATTTGCTTGCATGTGAGAAGGTTTAAACAAAAGTCCATACTAAATTCTTTGAAAGGGAAAATATGTAAATGCTCTTGTAAGCAATTTAAATATTTAACTCAACACAATCTAACAGAAATAAGAAGTAAGCCACTTGTATAATTTTAAGCTTTCTACTAGCAAAAATTAAAGCACATTAAAATTCAGAAGAGATGAAATCAATCTTAATAATATATTTTATTTAACTCAATCTGAAATATTATCATTTTTACATGTAATAACTATAAAAATTATTAGTGAAAGGGGTTTGATATTAGATGTGCATTTTATATTTACACCACATATCAATTGTCCACATCTCAAATCCTCAGTAGTCACACATTTCTAATAACTACCATAACAGATAATGCAGATCAAAGACACTCCCAATTAAAATCAAATTTCAAAAAGAAAAGAAACATAGTAATGTACAAAATTATTCTGAAATTAGCCTAGAATTTGTAAATTTAGAATCTCAAAAAGTATTCCGAAAAAGAAGAAAAATAATATAGTGCAAATATAGAAACACAGATTAATGGGGCAGTAAAGCTTATAAATAGAATCAGTTATAATTAAACAACTGAGAAAGGAAGGAGCATTTGATAAATAGTGTTAGGGTAACTGTTCAAGAAGGTGGGAAAATACTATTTTTAAAACGTCTACATCTTTTTCACCATATATAAAAATAAATTTCAGAGAGCTTAAAGCATTATATTTAAAAGAAAATTTTAAAAAAAGAATTTTTATATCTTTAAAGCTTAGAAGGCTGATAATTTTCTAAAAGATGATGTGATAAATTACAAAGAAAAATACAGACATAACTACAAATGTAAATTTAAAATATATATAGAAAATAATGAAAACAAAAAAATAAAAATTAAAAATATGAGGTAAATATATCAAAATGTTTAGGTTTATAAAATGTATTATAAGAAATAATTAAAGAACTGAGCAGTAAATAACACAATTTATATTTAGAAAAATTTGTAACAAACATTTAGAATCACCATTAGTCAAACAAAGGAAAACAAATGTAATTGCAAAAATTTCTGATACAAACTACACAGAGTTAGGTACAAAATAGTTACATGGTGAAGAGGTCTGATATAGCATAGGATAAAGTAAAAAGTTGAAAATCAACCTAAATATACAATAATTGTTAAATCACAAAAGCAGTAATTGAAAATATTAAGCAGCCTTTGAAGTTGTGACAATGAAAATTGTTCAATGAAATAGAAAATATTTATGATAATTATGTTAAATGTAAAAGAAGTATAAAATTAAGCATATGACGAAAGCAAATAATGAAAACTAATGCAGAAATCTTTAAAATGGAGAACATTAAAAGGAAATGATTATCAAAACTAAAGATTTTTCTTTAAAAAATATCAAAAGCTAGTAAACCACTTGGTAGAGTAATCAGTAATATTAAGGAAGATGCAGACTATCAAAATAATGAAATGAAGAGGGAATGCCTAGAAATACAATAGAATAAACTTTTTAAAATTATGAACATTCATACACTAATGAGTTAGAAAACCTAGATTAAATGGATAAGTTTTAGAAAAAATAAAAAAGCAAAAACAGAGCAGGAAGAGAGTAAAAACAATGTACAGGAAAAAAAATGAAATAAATGACTCAAACCTCTTCCCTTCAAAAGAGCCCTGGACTGAGATGGTTTTATAGATCAGTTGAACTAAACTTTCAAGAAATAGAGAATCCCTAATTTATCAAGATTTTTACAAAAAGGAAAACTGCAACTAATTTTATGCTGTAGGTATGATTTTAACACCCAAGCCAGATAAGAACTATAAAATAAATGAGAAAATCCTAAATATTGTAGTAACTGTCTGAATCCTGCAGCATGTAGAAAAACTACTACATTCAACCACAGGACAGTCTCTGCGTGGCACCAACAGTTTACTCTCCACTGCTAACCTGAAGGCTAAGCGTTGGAAAGAAAGGCCTGGCCATCTGCTTCCATGAAGATTACGGCCTAGAAAACCCTATGGAGCTATTCTATCTGTCACACATGGGGTTGTGAAGTGACAGAATCAACAATGTCGGTAATTTGGTTGTTTCTTTAAATCAAGAATTCAAGAATGTTTTAACATTAGAGAGATCCGGCAAGATGGCAGACTAGGCAGGAAGACTGCACAGACCTTCTTCAACAAAGAAAAGGGAAACCAATTAACACAGACACAGAAGATAATCCTGGACCCCTGAGCCTTGAAGGGAAGGAT
>NW_006922167.1:605968-621074 GCF_000298275.1 Orycteropus afer afer
TTTTTTTTTAGAAATTTAAACATAAGAGAGTAGTTTATCAACTTACAATAATACATTCCAAAAACTTACTGCAAATATTACTTAAAGGAGGATACTTAAGTGAGTTCTTTTTTAAGTTTTGCACTACAACATGATTTTTGTATGGGGGGGGCATGGTATTCTTTTACCTTATGGGTTTACACAATTTTTGTATAAAGAGCAAAAAATTAGTATATATTTTCAGCTTCACGGACTATAGGTCTTTGTCATAACTACTTAACTCAAACATTGGGACCTGGGAGCAGCTACAGACAATACGTAAATGGATGTCATGGCTGAGTTTATTTAAAAAAAAAAAAAATAGGTGGTGGGCTGAATTTGACCAGTGGGTCACAGTTTGCTGACCTCTGCTCTACACCAATTACCAACTAGAAAAGGGAATAGAAAAGGAAGTACATTTTACAATAGCAGCAGTAACTACTAAGTCTCTAGGAAAGATATAAACACATGATAAGGCCCAATACCTTTGCAGGAAGTATTTTTTAAATGCTTTTAAGGAGATTAAAAGTAACTTGAAAAGGGGGAAATAAATATGCACATTGCATTGTGAAGTTGTCAATTTCTCCTACATTAATCTATAAAATTCATTATAATACCAAAAAAAGTTCAACAAGATTGCCTTTGGCATGATTGAAAACTTATTTTAGAATTTTTTTTTAGAATTTTTATGAAATATAAAATCTATATATAGCTAAGAAAGGCCAAAATAGGAGCAAAGAGAGACACTTCTACCTGATTTATAGGATACAAATTTTTAGTAGTAAATACAATATTGGTGAAGAGCAAATAAGCCAGTAAATAAAAGATTGCTAATATGTATATATATATCATATACTTGATATATGATACAAAGAGAATCCAAAGACAATATATTGTTTATGGAATGTTTTGGGAAATCATACTCAGTATATTAAGAAAAATACACTAGATCCTTACTTTGCACTATAAATAAAGATAGACACCAGATTAAAGTTTCAAATGTAAAATTATGAAGTACATGTAGAGGGATATGTTTGTAGCCTTGTAGTGAAAAAAAAAAATGTACTTAAACCACATGCACAAAATATGCTTATCAAATTGATATACTTGATTACATCAAAATTAGTAATCTCTCTTCTATGAAATATGTTATGGACAAAGTTAACAAACAGATGACAGATGACAGGAGACACTAATAATATCTAAAGTAACAAAGGACTTGTTGATATTGTTAGGAGCTGTTGAGTTGGCTCCAACTCATAGTGATCTTATATACAACAGAACAAAACACTGCTCAGTCCTGTTCCAGCCTCATGATCTTCAAAATGGAAAACTCCTGCAAATCAAAAGAAAAAGGAAATGGACACTATAAACAGAAATAACACAAAAAAGGAAAATAGAATGAAAAAGAGATTCTGAAACTAACTGTGGTAGTTCAGTTTGTGTCAACTTGGCTGGGCCCGCTTGAATGGCTGGGCATCTGGATGTAATATTCCCCATAGTAAGACTGGTGATCAACTCTATGATGGAATCTACTGTGAGCAGCTGAGTAGCTGCCTTAGGGCATGTGGTCTGTTTCCTGTATATAACCAGAAGCCTTGGGGAATAGTCTCTAGCTCATAGCATGTTTGAACCCTGCATGTAGCCGTGTCATTGTTCAGCAGCCTGCCATGCTCTGCCAACCTTGGGACTTACAATGGACTTAAATTAATGGCCTGCCGTGCGGTTTGGTAACATCGGGACTGTACCTTTTTACTTGTCAACCTTGGGTTTGTTAGCATCAGCAGCCAGCAGCTGTCTAAGTGAAGAAACTCCTCTAGCTCCAGTGGGCTGGGAGCAGGAGGCAGAGCGAGACCCCAAGGTTGAGGGGCTTTCACCCACCCCTTAGAGCCTGGCACTTTGAACTTGGACTTAAAGCCTGCACACTGTAAGATAATAAACTCCTGTTTGTTAAGGTCATCCCATCAGTGGTATATTCTTGTCAGAGTGGCACGAGATAACCAGAACACTAACTAGTAACCAAAGAAATGCAAAGCAATGAGACACTATTTTATACCCACCAAATTAGCAAATTTTAAAAATTTGGAGACTGCCCAATATTGATGAGAATGTGAGTAAACTGCAAGTCTCATGCATTATTGATGAGAGCAAACGATGAGTCAATTTGGAGAACAATCTGATAGTACTAAATGAAGCTCATCAAGCAAAAAGCCTGTGACCCAGCAGCCCCACTCAGAGATATAAATCTCATAGAAATGTTCTCAAAGCCCATTACGCAACATTTGCAAGGCTATTCATTGCAGCATTATTGTATTTGCAGGAAATTGGCAGCAACATAGTGTTCGTGCAAAATATCACATACAAACATTTTAAAACTTTACAAATTCTATATTTTTACCAGGGTACATACATATCCAAAGAGTAAATATCTAACAGGGAAGACAATGTGATTGGAGGGTAAGAAAAAAAAAAAGGCATCAAGTAAAGGAAAGAAGAGCAATTCTTGATTGCACTCAGAATGATGGGTGTCAAACCAAGTATGATCAACTCTGTGTGGATTCAAAGGGAGAGAATGTACTTCCGTCTATATCATGAACAAAGAATTACACAGAAATCCTAACAAAGAATTACGTAGACACATGCTGTTGAGTTGATCCCAACTCATAGTGACCCCTCCTTGAGTTTCCAAGGCAGGGCATGGTGCCTAAGGCATTTGATTGCTAACCAGAAGGCTGGCGGTTCAAACCCACCAGCCACTCCTCGGAAGGAAGGTTGGGCAACCTACTTCTGCAGTGATATGGCCTTAGAAACCCAAGGAGGTGTCGTTATGAGTTGGATCCGACTCCACAGAAGTGCCGTTTTTTTTTTTTTGGTATCTCTACAGAAGTCAATTGCCCAATCTTCCTTCCGAGGAGTGGCTGGTGGGTTTGAACTGCCAGCTTTGTGGTTAGCAGTCAAATGCCTTAGGCACTGAGCCCCCAGAGCTCCCATTTGTAATATGTCATAATTTTCTTACTTTCTTTTTTTTCTTTTTTTTTTTTTTAGCAAATGTTTGTTGAGACTTTGAGTGCTGAATATTGTGAGCCCCAGTAATAAACCATGGGATTGAAGAAGGGCATCAGAGTTCTGCTTTGACACTAACTGGCCTGGCCTGATCTCAGAAGTCTAAGCATTTAAGATCTTTTGTGCAACTCCTGCTCCAAGAGTTCAAAATATTTGATAAACTCAAACCACAAATGGACTCTATCAAACTTGCTACAATCTGTTCTCCTTGCTTCACAGAATGAACTTGCTTATCCTTAGCCATCTACATCTGAGAACATTTGCCTCACTTTCTACTCATCATATTATTTCCTTGTTCCTCTTTTCTCTTGACCAATTTTAGGAGCTCTGGTGGCCCAGTGCCTAAGGCATTTGACCGCTTAACCAGAAAGCTGGCAGATCAAACCCACAAGCCACTCCTCGGAAAGAAGGTTGCGCAATCTACTTCCGTAGTGATACTGCCTCGGAAACCCAAGGAGCGGTCGCTATGAGTTGGGACTGACTTGATGGCAGTGAATTTGGTTTTGGTTTGGTTTAACATGTAAAACCTCTGTTCACTACCAGACAGGGCCATCTCATGCTTAGAATGACCGTTCTGCTAGTAGCAAATAAAAAGTTCCTTCTTGGTCCATCTTGGTGGTCTTTATTTCAGGACCTTTATATAGTGACCAAACCTGATATGGAACTCTAGAATTCAGTATATATTCCACACATTATGAAATAATAACTGTATCAGGCACACTTTTATACAAATCTGGACGTTACTTGCAAGACCAGTAAATTTAGGGTTAATTGGCCTGTTAGGACAAATATGTATCCAGTATACCTACCAGTATAGGTAGCATAGTGCCTAAGGCACTTGACTGCTAACCCAAAGGCTGGCAGTTCAAACCCTTGAAGGAAGGGTTGGGCAGTCTACTTCTGTAGTGATACCGCCTCAGAAACCCAAGGAGGGGTTGCTATGATTCGGAGACAAATCGACGGCACATAACAACAACATACCTACCAGTCTTTGACATCTAAGTCTTGAGAAAAAAAACAGATACTTCTTACAGATAAAGGGATTTTCAGGCCTGTTGCTTTCCTTACTCCTATATTCTCCTCATTGTATTGACTAATGGGTCTGAAGTCAGATGACTGAGTTGAGTTCTGTCTCACCACTTACTATCTGTGTCATCTTGGAGAAATTACTTAACCTTTCTGTGTCTCAATTTCACCTGTAACATGGAAAAAATTAACCATCTCTAAATTTTATGTTAGGATTAACTGCAAAGCTTAGTACACACTGCATTTTGTTTACATCATTGATACTAAATGCCAATCCCTCCACCTTGTGCTAGGATTCCCATGCTGAAGGTACACACACATATCCCCTATTCTTGTATTGCATCTCAATTATTAAATAAAACTTACCAGTCTTATTTAACATCAAGTTTCCATTGACTAAGGTCCCTGAGTAGCACCCAGGGATTGAGTGACAAAATAAAATTCCACAATCAAGACTTTAAAATCTGGAATTTAGATATCATGGTGAATCATCCTAAACATTGTCTGCGGGAATATGGACTCTTGTATTCTGTCAGTCAGACAGGGAGTGGAAAATGTATAGAGAGATTAAGAGCATGACCTATCCTTACATAAGAAGTCTTGGAATTAGAAATTTATTTCCAATAATCCATATAGCTGGACTACATGAAGAAGTATGGGGCATCAGGATTGGGGGGGAAGAATCATTAACAACCTGTGATAGGCAGATGACACCATCTTGCTTGCTGAAAGTGAAGATGACTTGAAACACTAACAGTTTTCAGTATGGATTACATTTCAACATAATCCTCTCTAGTAAACCAATAAGCAACATCATGATAAATGGAGGAAAGATTGAAGTTGCCAGGGATTTCATTTTACTTGGATCCACAGTCAGCATCATGGAAGCAGTAATCAGGATATCCGACATCATAGTGCACTGGGAAAACCTGCTGCAAAAGACCTCTTTAAAATGTTAGAAGCAAAGCTGTCTCTTTGAAAACTAAGATGTGCCAGACCTACACCGTGGTATTTTCAATTGTCTCATATGGACAATGAATAAGGAAGACTGAAGAGTTAATGCCTTTCAACAGTGGTGTTGGAGAAGAATACTGAAAACACCAAAAAAACCAAACTCACTGCCACGGGTTGATTGACTCATAGCCCCCCCTCCTTGCGTTTCTGAGGCAGTATCTCTATGGAAATAGATTGCCCAATCTTCCTTCTGAGGAGTGGCTGGTGGGTTTGAACCACCAGCTTGCTGGGTAGCAGTCAAATGCCTTAGGCACTACACCACCAGAGCTCCTCTTCTAGAAGAACCTAACAAATCTGTCCTGGAAGAAGTACAGCCGAAGTGCTCCTTGGAAGCAAGAATGGCCAGACTTCATCTTCATCTTCACCTGCGTTGGTCATGCTGTCAGAAGGGACCTTTCCCTTGAGCAGGGTATCATGCTTGAGAAAGCAGAAGGTCAGCAAAAAGGGGAAGACCTTCAATGAAATGGACTGACACAGTGGTTGCAACGATGGTCTCAAGTAAAGACTGTGAGGGTGCGAGCAGTGTCTCATTCTGTTTCACATAAGGTTGCTGAGTCTGAACTAACTCAATGGCACCTATCAACAACAACAACAACATCTACAATGTAAAATATTTGGTATCATATGAGCCTGGAATCTGCTAGATCTAAACCTGGTACTAGGAGAGAAATCTCAATCCAACAGTTTCTGCATATACAAATCAGTGACATTGATAACATTCTTAGAGGTGTTGCCACCATTCTCACCCTCCTTTATTTAAGTTATTTCTCCCTCACTAACATAAACTCATTGCCCTCTAATTTCCCATCTAATTTTTCAAGTTGCTGCTGTCAATTTGATCCCACAGAGATAGATCTTAAGAGAGCACAATACTCAAGGCAGACATTCTTTACTAGTTAAATTAGACTATTGTTTGGTTTTAAGAATTGCAGGGGATATTTTTGGTTTAAGGCTTAAAGATTATCTGAAGAAAATAGTTTGAGTTTAGGCTGAAACTAAGAATGTCATTAGTTTTAAGAGCAGACTATCGGGTCTTTTCTCATGCATAATGGATTGTGGGTTCCAATAGCTGACTTTTCTGTTAGCAGCTGAATGCTTAACCATTGCGCCACCAAGGACCTATATGCTATAGATAGTACATACATAGTTTTTGAATGAATGGTCTCTTTTTCATCCTTTTCAATTGAGAAATTAAACTCTTCACCTTATTCTCTGAGTTTTCTTTTTTTTTGTCTCCAGTATCTCTTTAACCACACCTCTATTTCCCAAGACACATATGAATAACAGTAGTACCTGATCTTCCTCTCCTTAGGTGCACTCTGTATGTTCCTTAGGTGCAGTCTGATGTGTTCTAAATGCATCACAGAATAGTTACCTAACGAAAGAGACAAGACTTTAGAGTCTTGGAGAATCTGAATTTGCACTTCAGAAATAATAACTGAGTAGATTAAAATAAAGGTGCTCTGGTGGTGTAGTGGATAAGGCATTTGGCTGCTATCCAACAGGCCAGCTAATGAGCTGCTCTGTGGGAAGATGGGGCAATCTACTTCCATAAAGATTTATAGCCTTGGAAACCCATTGGAGGTCACTATGAGTCAGAACTGACTTGCTAGCAGTGGGTTTGGTTTGGTTTAGATTATGTAACTTATATTTTATTTAAATAGGAAAATATCTCTGAAATAAAAAATACAATGGCAACAATAATAAAAAACCAATGATCTTATGAACTATAATCACACCCCAAGACAGTTAGATAATTTGAATAATCTCAGAATATGTTGAAATGTACAGAAAATGTGCCCCTCTGGAACTCTTACTAGGTGGCAGGTATATTTCACATTTAATAGACTCAAGTACTAATGAAATGTCCAGTATATCAGGATGACATTTTGGAGTGTGCCAGTGTTGACAAAATCAAGGAACTTCTTTAAAACCTGGAAAGGACAAGCAAATAAGAAACTCCAAGAGATCATATTACATATTTAAGTCAACAAAAGTAATCTTGTTATACCTTGACTAAATCCCTATGAATCAGAAATAAAAATACCATCTTTTCTTAAAGTCGTAGAGAGTTTGCATTTTTTCTTTCCTGAACCTGTTAATGACATTCTTAAGAAATGATCAAAAAAACAAAAAATCAAACTCACTGTCATCGAGTCAATTCCGACTCATAGCAAGACTCTAGGACAGAGTAGATCTTCTCCATAGGATTTCTAAAGTTGTAAATCTTTATGGAAACATACTGCTTCCTCTTTCTCCCACAGAACACCTGGTACGTTCAAACCACCAGCATTTTGAATGGCAGCCGAGTGCTTTAACCAACTGACCACCAAAGCACCTATGAGAGAGGGTTATGACCACAGACCAGTAATAAACTCATTTAGTTTTTTCACAAACATTAAAAGCTACTTAACATTAAAATTTTTTGCATGATTTAGATATGTTGAAGTCACTTCTAGTGTTTACCCAGAAGTCTTGGATTTATTTGCCTATATATGTATGTATACATAAATGTATGTTTTTATGAATATATGCATGTATATATTATGTGTGTTTCTGCATGTGTATATTTATATGTATATGTATATAAATGCTTAGAGTATTTTTAACAATAAAAATAAAAAACCCAATGTTTATTTAGAGCCAAGATTAAATCCAGGCTCCCAAGCCTTAGCATGTCAATGCTCTCTGGCTCAAAATATCATATGTCAGTGTAAGTGTCTACAGTACTTGTAACTAAATCAAAGCAATAAGGAACAAGAATTTCTCCTACTGTTGAGTGCCTTTCACCAGCGTCTCTATCAGTAAATCTTTTTCACGTAACTATTCCTTATCCAGGGAGCTCTGGTAGCATAGTGCCTAAGGCACTTGACTGCTAACCAGAAGGCTGGCGGTTCAAACCCACCAGCCACTCCTTGGAGGAAAGGTTGGGCAATCTATGGTTGGGCAATCTACTTCCCTAGTGATACTGCCTCGGCAACCCAAGGAGGGGTCGCTATGAGTCGGGTCTGACTTGACGGCACATAACAACAACAAATTCCTTATCCAACTGTTTAGTTTTGCCACCTAAGTAATTTCTTTTGCCCCTCTCTCTAAGTGTCTAACAGAATTTGCTCTAAAAACACAACAACAGTATCATTTTTACATGATTCATTAAGTAGCCAAGGGTCAAATGCTTTAAAGTCTGCAGTGAATTTCAACTCTGTGGGTAGCATAATAAATGAGATCCAAATAAGTGAGTATGTTATAAATATTTTATATTTGTGAATAAAATGGTAAAAGATTTTTGCTTTCTCTCAGTTTTTGTGAAAGGATGTGGTTCTTAAACCAGACCATCATTTCACAGCTAAACTCTAATTTTAATTCAAAGATTGTGCCACTCAGTGTTGCACAGTTGAACTTTTGTTAGTACCTAAGTCCTAATAAAATTTCTAGGAATCGGTGTCTTTTTTTTTTCCTAGAAAATGATCTGAATGCCATTGCTGCCTTTACTGCCCCTATCTGACAGCTCAATAGCACATACTGCTATAAAGTAAAAGACATGAGAGAAGAATGTAACGCCAGTGTTTGGGGAGAGATAAATGATTTTAAAGAAACTATAGTGACATAGTGCCTAAGACATTTGCGTGCCAACCAGAAGATTGGCAGTTCAAACCCACGAGCCACTCCACAGAAGGAAGACCAGGCAATCTGCTATGGTAAAAATTTACCACATCCGAAACCCAAAGGGGTTCACTATAAGTCAGAATCAACTCAATAACAGTGAGTTTGTTTTTTTTTTTTTTTTGGATGGTGAAAAAGAATAGACAAAGTCTAGGGGAAATCACATTTTCACAACTATTTGACAAAATAGAGATAACATCATAAATCTATACACAGGATAGGTTTCCTGCTTTAGTGTTAACTAAATTAACTAAATGGTAAAGGACATTTACTTGCCAATCTGGATGCCAGCTGACCTTCTAGTTCTTTTGCATTCAAGTGTGTCACTTCCTTGTGTGCTGCCACAGGCACCTAAAACCTCATTACAAGACTTTCATTTCTTTTATTTTCTATACTTCCTTTCCTCTCCATCTTCATAACCCCTACTCATTCCTCAGGTGTCACCTTAATTTGTCACTTCACATAAGAAATCTTTCTGGCTCCACTCTTTCCTGTTTATCTCCACTACAAAGTGCTACAGGCAGTTGAAATTCAGCATGCATAAATCTGAGACCATCACATTCCATCAAACCTCCTCAAGCTCATCCTGTGTTCCATATCTCAGTGAATGGTCCTATATCTTCACAGTAGTTTTCATCCATTTCGGAAGGTGACATATGATCAAGAACCAATGGTACTGCAGGAAGAAGTTGAAGCTGCACTGAAGGAATTAGCAAAGAACAAGGCTCCAGGAATTGACAGAATACTCATTGAGATGTTTCAACAAATGGATACCCCACTGGAGGCACTCACTCAGCTATGCCAAGAGATTCAGAAGACAGCTGACTGGAAGAGATTCGTACTTGTACCCATTCCAAAGAAAGATGATCCCACAGAATGTGGAAATTATTGAACAATATCATTAAAATCTCATGCAAGTAAAATGTTACTGAAGATAATTCAAAAATGGTGCAGCAATATATTGACAGAGAACTTCTAGAAATGCAAGCTGGATTCAGAAGAGGATGGGGAACAAGGGATATCATTGCTGATGTCAGATGGATCTTGGCTGAAAGCAAAGAATACCAGAAAGATGTTTACTTGTGTTTTACTGAGTATGCAAAAGTATTTGATTGTGTGGATCATAACCAATTATGGGTATCATTGAGAAGAATAGGAATTCTAGAACACTTAATTGCACTCATGAGGAACCTGTACATAGACCAGGAGGCTGTCATTCGAACAGAAGAAGGAGACACTACATGGTTTAAAATTAAGAAGGGAGTACATCAGGGTTATATACTTTCACCATACTTATTCAATCTGTATGCTGAACAAATAGTCCGAGAAGCTGGACTATATGAAAAAGAATGTGGCTTCAGGATTGAAAGAATCATTAACAACCTGTGATATGCAGATGACATAATTTTGCTTACTGGAAGTTAAGATGAATTAAAGCATTTAGTGATGAAGATTGAAAAATCCAGTTTGCAATATGGATTACATCTCAAGATAAAGAAAACAAAAATCCTCACAACTCCATCTATAAGCAGCATCATTATAAAAGGAGAAAAGACTGAAGTTGTCAAACACCTCACATTACTTGGTTCTACAGTCAATGCCAATGAAAGCAGCAGTCAGGACATTAGATGATGGGACATCAGAAGATGTATAGCACTGGGCAAGTTGGCTGCAAAGGACTTCTTTCAAGTGCTGAAGAGCAAAGATGTCTCCTTGAGGATTAAGGTGCACCTGACACAAGCCATGGTATTTTCAGTCACCTCATATGCATGTGAGAACTGGACAATTAATTAGGAAGACCAAAGAAGAATTGATGCTTTTGAGTTGTGGTGTTGGCAAAGAATGCTGAAAGTACCAAACCAAAAACCAAACCAAGCTCACTGCCATTGAGTCGGATCCGACTAATAGCAACTCCTCCTTGGGTTTTGAGGCAGTATCTCTAGAGAAGTAGATTACCCCATCTTCCTTCCGAGGAGTGGCTGGTGGGTTTGAACCGCCAGCCTTCTGGTTAGCAGTCAAGTGCCTGTGGACTGCTAAAAGAACTAACAAATCTGTCCTGGAGGAAATGCAGCCAGAATCCTCCTTGGAAGTGAGAATGGCCAGACTTTGTCTCATCTACTTTGGTAATGTTGTCAGAAGGGACCATTCCCTGAAGAAAGATGTCAAGCTTTACTAAAGTGGAGGGTCGACGAAAGAGGGGAAGGCCCTCAATGAGATGGATTGACACAGTGGCTGCAGCGATGGGCTCAAGTGTAGTAAGGATCGTGGAGCTGGCGCAGCACTGGGTAGTGTTTTGTTCTGCTGTGCATAGGGTCACTATGCGTCAGAGACAACTCGACAGCACCTAACAACGACAACAACAACAGTCCAAGCTAAGAAAATGGATGAAATCTTTGGTTCCTCCCTTTCCTACAGCCCACCAAAAATTTGGCCACCAAATTTTTCAGTCACATTTGCCCTCTTCTTGCAAGAATGTTTCTTGCATGTAGATTATTAGACCATCTTTAGCCCAACTCCTCTGATTCAGGCCACCATCACCTCTCATTTGTTTTAAGACAAACTCTTAACAAATTTCCGTCACACATTCTTGACTCCCTGATATTCATCCTGTAAACTACTGTCAGAGTCATCTTTTTAATACATGAATCTCATCAATTATCCTTCAGCTTTAAACCCCTCACTAGTTCTGTATTGCCTTCAGGACACAATTCAAACTCCTTAGCATGATTTACAAGGTACCTCATGATCCCTCACCTTTCACATGTTCTTGCTCCGAATTCTGTTCTTTCAAATAGCTATTATCACCCATGTCATAGATATAATCAAATTAATCTCCATAATAATGAAAACCCTGACTAAGGTTATACAGTTAGGAACTGGTAGTATTAAAGCTGAATTCATATTAGAGGTTTGAACAAATTATTCAGAAGTTTGATTTAGATTCAGAAGCTTGCATTTATTTTTACCTATAAGGCTATGTGTTTTATTGTCTCATTTAACTTACTTTTGATCTCACATACAGAACAAGATGGTTCAATTTGGTTAGAATGTTTCTTGCACGTAAATTATTAGACCATCTTTAACTATTATATTAGTGACTCCTCCAGAAAATAGAACCTGATGAAGGATTTGGGGCAGCAGATACATTGGGAGGTATCCCAGAGAGTGGGAGTGGGGAGTTGGAAGAATAAAACGCAGGAGGAATAGTCAATAGGAGTGCATGTTAATGTTGTCAATGTTATGGATAATGAGGATGCAATTCCATCAGGTCTGCCTGAGAAGTATCCTGGATGCCTCCCAGAATTGCTCTCTGAAAGATGAGAGGGAGGGGAATTTTCCATCTGCTTCTCTACCCATTGGTTGAAAGTTGCCAAGAATGGCCTCCAAGGTTCTGAGCTATATGTTTGCACTGACCAAGTGAAATCTCTGGGGTTTGCAGAGGCCCAGGACAGAAAGCAAAGACATGTAGCACATGAACTAATGAATTCATTGAAGCCTTTGTGGGACTGTCCCCAACAACCAAGACTGAAGGCAGAGAAAATGGCATGAATCCTGGCACTAAAACCAAAACTAAGACCATTGCCATTAAGTTGATTCTGATTTCTGATGACTCTGTGTATGTTAGAGTAAAATCATGCTCCATAGGGTTTTACAATGGTTGATTTTTTTTAAGTAGATCACCAAGCCTTTCTTCCAAGGTGCCTACGGGTGGATTCAAACCTCCATTCCTTCTCTTAGCAGCCAAGTAGGTTAACTGCTTGCACTACCCAGGGACTCCAGAGGCAGCTTGGACACCTATTTTCAGGAAATGTGATAATTTAGAAACATAATGTTATTTACTAATAGTTTCAGGTTCATAATAAATTTCTAGTACATGAAATAGGCTATAGGTTAGCACAAATACATTTTTTCACTCATTTTTCTCTGCAGAAAAAAGTGGATTATGTATAGATTGTTCAATTAAGTGACTCATTTTTTTGCAAATAACTATTAGATATTTAGTTCCAAAGCTAAGGTTAACCCATAAATAATTCTTTCTAGAAAAGGGACAAAGTTTTCCATTTCTGTAATAGTCCATTTATTAGGAGGTTAAATATTAAAAACTCTAGACCCAAAATTAATCACACAGAAAATGATCTTACTGATTTTAGAATCTTTGGAATCGTATGACTGGTATTTTCACTCTTCTTTATTCTATGTCAATCCTCAAGCTCCTTGGCTGACTTATGTATTAAGACATTAAGAAGTACATCAGAGTACTCTCTCACTTTCAAAGAATAAAATTTGCCATATATTTTTGGAACATGACCTCTTTATTTTCATTTCATTTTAAAAGGTGTATTAACATATTCATTGACAAAAGGATGTTGTTGTTGTTGTTGTGATGTGCTGTCAAGTGGGACCTGACTCATAGTGACCCCTCCTTGGGTTTCCGAGGCAGTATCACTACGGAAGTAGATTGCCCCATCTTCCTTCCGAAGAGTGGCTGGTGGGTTTGAACTGCCAGCCTTCTGGTTAGCAGTCAAGTGCCTTAGGCACTATGCTACAAAAGGATAGGATATAATTTAAAATAATAACAATGGTTATTTGTTGGTGATGAGATTAAAAGTGCTTTTCTTCTTCTTTGTGTTATTCAGAAATTTCCAGATTTTTCTATCATTCTCATACGTTATTTTTGTAATCAGAAACAATCCGACAATATACTTTATTTTTCTAAAAGTCAAATTAAAAAGAAAATATTTTGGTAACCATTGTTATTTCAAATGTTGCTCAAGATACTTTTTATGAAAAATTGCCACAACATAGTTCATGTATGTAGAAAATTTTCCATCTTAATAAAGACTCGCTATTTTATTGTATCCTGAGTTAGTCCCACCCCCTCATTTTTCAAGGATGTGAATACCTTTGGTTCGAAGGTCATGTAGTGAGGGTCAAAAGCATATATAAAGAAAAGCTGAGGGGGAGAAAGACTATATTTTCCTTTTTAAAAGCTAGATTGCAGCAGACCTTCTCAGGCAAGGAAGTAGGAAGAATTAGAAAATCTTACTGACCTCAGTTGTCACTATACCATTTTTCATACTTTTCTGAATTGGTGAATGACCTTGTAGTCGCTGTAGATTTATATCATATTCTCCTGTTAGGAGTGTTCTTCAGGCTGTAATCTTTCTTGTTTTTCCTCCTGTGAAGATGAAAATTTCAAGAAAGTACCAGAAATTTCTTACTTAAGGGAGTTAGTAAACCCATTAAACATTAACTACTGCTGGAGTATCACCAACTCAGAAAAGGGAAAGCTGACAGACAAACAGAGCTGATAATTCCATCAGGCTCATTTCTTACCACTGGCAAATCCTCCATGGATCTTTATATTGTTAATCATGGGGCACTTACCAGACCATTCTCATTTTCCAGAAAATGCTGGCATTGGTCAGCTGTCCTGGCATTTTTAATGTGGTGGCTCTTTGCTGTCTTGCTCAGAGTTCCTCTTTCTCAGAACTGACTGCAGAGGGGGACTCCATCTTCTTGTTTCCCCTTCACCATGTTACTCACAAACATCATCACATGGGCCCTTTTCGTTTTCACCATGATTTTCACCATGAAGAAATTGTGCATAACAGAAATAACAAATAAGTGACAAAACTGAGGTTCTCATAAACATATCTTTTCCCTACAATCTTGATTGCATTACTGAGAAGGTGTCTATTTCAGTCCCCTGCTTCCTCAAGCTGAAACTCACCAAAAATCTTGTGTTCTGATTTCCTCATTTACAGAAGGGAAAGTAGTCTTCTCTATACCCTACAAACTGAAGAACATTCCTAACAGGAAAATATGGTATAGGATAGTCTTTAATTCTGCATAAGACGGCAAGCAAAGAAATCAGGGCAACACAAATATGTCCTATGTCCAGCATATACTGGGTAACAGAGAGGCTTTTATTAAATTCCCAGTCTAAAGTAGGCACCACTTCCTTGCTCCATCCACCATTATACACTATCAAGTATCTTCTGTTTTCCCTCTAGAGCAGTTTCTCAACCTTGGCACCACTGACTTGTTGGACTCAATGACTCTTTGCTTAGGGGCTGTCTTGTGCATTGCAGGATGCTTAACAGCACACCTGGCCTCACTAAATGTTTGTGGCACTGCTCACTTGCAACCCTACCCTATGCCCCCACCTCCCCAATCTCAGGTTACTGCCACAGCCAAAAATGTCTCCAGACATTTGCAAATACCCCCTAGATGGTAAAATTACCCCTGGTTGAGAATGAAACTCAAGACATTCTAGAGAACATATTGTTGTTGTTGTTGTTGTTATGTGCCGTCGAGT
>NW_006922167.1:621988-653646 GCF_000298275.1 Orycteropus afer afer
TGGACTTCTTGGCTTGGACTTGTCGGCTTCTATACGCTTGTGAGCCATTTTCCTAAGATAAATTTCTCTCTCTCTCTCTATAAATATATATATACACTTTGCTGGTTTTTGTGTTTCTCTGGAGAACCTAATCTAACACAGCAGAGATGTCACTTTGAAGACTAAAATATGCCTGTCCCAAGCCATGGTACTATCAATTGCCTCACAAGCATATGAAATCTGGCAATGCATAAGGAAGACCAAAGAAGAACTGACATTTGAATTGTGGTAAAGGATAGTAAATGTACCACGGACTGCTAGAAGAATGGATAAATCCATCCTAGAAGAAGTACAGCCAGATGCTCCTTAAAAAAGAATGCCAAGACTTCTTCTCTCATACTTTGGTCATATTATCAGGAGGAACCAGTCCCTGGAGAAAGATATCATCCTTGGTAAAGTACAAGGTAAGTGAAAAAAAGGAGGACCCTCAATGAGATGGATTGACACAGTGGCTGCAACAATGGGCTCAGGCATGGCAATTGTGAGGATGGTGCAGGACTGGGCAGTGTTTCATTCTGTTGTACCTGGGGTCACTATGAGTGGAACCAACCCAATGGCACATACTCAGCTTCTGGTCCTGGCAAGTTGTTCCCACCCAATAAATACATATCAACTTATTTAATGAGAAAATGATACGGCTCATTTTATGATCTGTTGCAATAATTCTAAAACACTCAGAGTCAGTTAATGTCTCTATCACTTTTCACAAGAAAGATGACTATTCTGACTATCCAAAAAGAAGTGACATCTACAAACTCAAACAATATCCAAAGAACTTGACATTTTGAGAGCGATGTGGGTAACTTTTTTCCTATGATCACTTGAAAAACTTACAAGATTCTTATATTATTTCAAAAATTGATTTGAATTTGTTGCTATTGTTGTTAGATGAAAGCCTTGACAACTTCAATCTTTTTTCTGTTTATCATGATGTTTTGTATTGGGCCAGTTGTGAGAATTTTCGTTTTCTTTATGTTGAGCTATAATCCATACTGACGGCTATAGTCTTTGATCTTCATCAATAAATGCTTCAAGTCTTTACTTTCAGCAAGCAAGCTTGTGTCATCTGCCTATGGCTGGTTGTTAATGAGTCTTCCTCCAATCCTGATACTGCGTTCTTCTTCATATAGTCCAGCCTTTCAGATTATTTGCTCAGCATACAGATTTAATAAGTATGGTGAAGATAAAACCCTGTTGCACACCATTCCTGATTATAAACCATCAGTAATCCCTTGTTCTGTTCGAATGACTACTTGTTGGTCTATATACAGGTTCCTCACGGATTTGAACTTTAATCAGGTTTATTTCTCTATACCTGAATGTATGTGGGTGCCAGAATACATATGTTACTATTGATGTCAGATGGATGGCTCAGTCCTCTTAAAGTACTTTATTCTCAAATTTATTATAATTTTTTAAATTTTAATTAAAAAGGTAGCATTTTATCACTGCAAAAAATAAAATATATAAACACCATGACTATTGTTCAAACTAATATTCTTCCCACAATTAAAAATAATTTTTCCAGTGTTTATATGTTTATATATACAAAAAAAAATTGTTTTTGTGTGTGTGTGTGTATCTTGGCTTTGTAAAAAATATACATATATTTTTTTTACTTAAATTGTACCATAGCTTTGGTAGCATAGTGTCTAAGGCACTTGACTACTAACCAGTAGGCTGATGGTTCAAACCCACCAGCCACTCCCCAGAAGGAAGGTTGGGCAATCTACTTCTGTAGTGATACCACCTCGGAAACCCAAGGAGGGGTCGCTATGAGTCAGGGCAACTCGACAGCCCATAACAACAACATACTTATTTTTATGCAACTTGTTTTTTTTCACCTAACAGTATTTCCTGGAGAATATCCATGTCCATTCACATAGACTCACTTCATTCTTTTCACCTGATTCATAGTATAGACTCATTGTAGTTTGTTTGGTTGATTTTTTTAATGGCAATAGGATCAAGTAATAGGACATTAATAATGGCTTTTTCCCCACAAATACAGTTGCTCTCTATTCTTTGCCTTCATTTAGTTAGCAGCAGTCTTTGCCTCAGTGAAGGCTAATACAACCACATGAATGGAACAGTTAATCTTTTTCTTGTTTGTTTTTATCATGATTTGGGTCAAAGTTCATAGAGCGTATTCATTTTCCATTCAACAGTTCGTACACATTTTATTTCATGACATTGATTGCAACCCCCACAATGTAACACCTCTCTTCCCACCTCCTCCCTTTGTTACTTTTTCCCTCTTTTCTATTCATTTCTGCCCTCTGAGCTATCTCCCAGTACAAATGCTGCCCTCTGATCTTCCATGGTTGATTGTTCTAAGGAGTGTACTTACCTGGTGTAATTGTTCATCTTGTTGGCCTGCCTGTTATTTGGCTGGAAGCCATGGGAGTGAGTTCGATTCCAGGCCTGAAGGGTGACTAGGGGCCATAGTCTGGGGGGATTCACCAGTCTCCAACAGACCAATAAATCTGGTCTTTTTTACGATCTTGAGTTTTGTTCCACATCTTCTCTCCCACTCTATCCAGGCTCTCCTGTTTTGCTCCCTTTTCGAGTGGTTGGCATTGGTAGCCGAGCACCACCTAGTTCTTCTGATCTCAGGGTCATAGAGGCTGAGGTTCCTATGGTCTACCAATCCCTTGTACAAATTGTTTCCATATGTCTTTGATTTTCCTCATTCTTCTTTGCTCTGGCCAAGGAGAGCCCTATTATTGCATCTTAGTTTTTTGGTTTTTTAGCAAGCTTTTAAGATCCCAGTCACTACTCACCAAAGTAGTAAGTAGAACAATGCTTTTGTGCAGTATGTTATGCCAATTGAGCTCAAAGTCTCCTGCCACTGTGGTCCTGATTCTGCAGGCCCAGCAACTCACTCCCTCAAGGTGTTTGGCTATGGCTAAGAGGTTATTATAACTTTGCCCCTGCTTGAACAATTTCTCTTAGAAAGATCAGCACGAGGCTGGTCCCCATGAGGCGGAGGTCAAAGATGTCCCAAATGTCCAAACTACCATGCCACTCCATCATCTCAGACATTAACCCCTCCTCCTCCTCCCAGTAATTTCCCCAGTCTTAGGGTTCTGAATTTCGCTGTAATGCCTCACAGAACTCACAGACACCCAAGGGTTCATCTCACGTAGTAGTGGTGGAGGCTGGCAGGCTGGCGAGTCCCAGGTCCGTGAGTAGGTCTGGCGGATCCTCCCAACTCTCGGGGTTAGATGAACCTCGATCAGCAGATCAGACGGCGGCTGCTGTCCCAAATCCAGGGGTGAGATGACGATAAGCCAAGGATCAAAGCTGGAGCAAGAGGCAAGCCAATCTTCCCAGGAGATTCGTAGGTAAAACCCTCCGGGAAGCTAAGGGTGGTGATTTTTTTTATACCCTCCAGCAAGGCAGGACTCAAGATACATTCCACTTGTGTTGTCCCAACAGAATTAACCTAAATCCCATCACAGAGTCGATTGCCAGTCATTGTAGGGAATGACTACTACCAGCTGCCCAGCCAAGTTGATACCTGACCTTAACTACCACACCACCCCAGACAGGCATGGATAATGGGATTTACGAAACACCACAGAATGGAGGACAATGGCTAGAAGGGCCACATCAAGCAATTCACTGCAGCCCCCTATTAAGCTCTATTGTATATGCGGACATTCTTATAGCACATACAAATAAAAAACCAAAACCAAGCTCACTGCTGTCAAGTTGGATCTGACTCATAGTGGCCTCTCCTTGGGTTTCAGAGGCAGTATCTCTATGGAAGTAGATTGTCCAATTTTCCTTCTGAGGAGTGGCTGGTGTGTTTGAACTTCCAGCCTTCTGGTTATCAGTCAAATGCCTTAGGTACTACCCCACCAGAGCTCCCAACACATACAAATATGTATGTAGAAATATTGTCTGTCAAACTTATTTATTGTCATAAGTGTATTCCCTTTTGCCTACCCATACCTGATCATTTTGCTCTCTACCTATGTATCTACCCAGTTAATACTTTTCTTGATTTTTAACTTTCTAAGTAAGATTTTTAAAAATTATGCCAAAACCACAATCTTGAAAATAATTTTTTTTTTTTTTTTGAGAAAGAAAGGATGTTTGTTTGTTCTTGCTTTTTAGTTCTGAGGATCAAAAGCAAAATTTGGGCAAATCTGGTTCCAAATATTGTGCCATAAACAACTGTTTTGAAAGAGAAGAGCTGCAGTCAGAATAACTATCGCCCTTCCACCCTCCCTTCCCTGCTCCAGCACACTATAAAATGTCCTCAGCACTGGAGATTGAAAGTCAAATGTCCATGTAGTTCTCTGAGAAAAGACTTCTTTGACCAGGTTTTATTAATAAATAAATTAATAAAGTAGAGGGATTCCAATTTTCTATTACTGTATAAC
The DNA here is from genome assembly GCF_000298275.1 of Orycteropus afer afer. NCBI lineage: Eukaryota > Metazoa > Chordata > Mammalia > Tubulidentata > Orycteropodidae > Orycteropus > Orycteropus afer. Next base: position 626,422 of record NW_006922167.1, read on the forward strand.
AAATGCCACAAAATTTTGTGGCTTAAAACAATATTATCCCTCACAATTTATGTGCAACAGAATTCAGGAAAGGCTTGGCTGAGTGGCTCTGGCTGAGGACTGCTCATGTGTTCAACAAGACAGCGGTCAGAGTGGAACGACAGTGGGCTGTAGCAGCTGGAGGACCAGGCCTCTCTCTCTCTCTTCATATAGTTTCAGAGCCTCCCTTTATGGTGTTTTGGATATGTGCTAGTTTGTGTTTCCTCATACAGGGGTGGCCTCAGGTCAGTCAGACTGCTTACATGGCAGCTAAGAACTCCCAAGCCGATATCCCAAGAGAACATGGTAGGAGCTCATGAAAGAGCTCAGAAGTCACATGGGCATCATTTCCACCACACCCTATGGGTTGAGGTGGTCACAAAGTCCTGCCCAGATTCATGGAGAGTCAATATAGGTCCCACTTGACTTCTCAATGAAAGGAGAGTCAGAACCATATTGTAAGAGCATATGACTTAAAAAATATTACTGTGGTCATTTTTAAAAATACCATCTGCCACAGAGAAAACAATAGGACCATAGACCCCAAGATAAGTTTCAGGGCATCTGAAAATATAGACAACTTGTCCCCCACTTTCCATCTGGGACCCTGACAAGTATTAGGCTTGCAGTAGTTCCTCAATGCAGCATGATGCAGTAGGAGTGGAGTGAAGATGATGATGTGCAGTTCCAGGAAGAGAAGGGGCCAGGGGGAAAAAAAGTCTTTTATTTTCTTGGACAGTGAGGAAAGCCAATTTCCCCATGCCTCCCAAAAGATGGGACACTGTGCTAAGAGAAAGAGCTTGGGAGCAAGAGTCTGCATATCATGAAGGAGCTTCTTGGTTTTGAGGATAAAATAACTTTCTCCAGAAGAAGATCGAGTCACAGCCATTTCAGTGAAAGTTCAAGTACCAGTGGGGGGTTGCCTGGGAAGCAGATACATTAAGTGTCCATATCCTAAGAATCATGCAATCTCCAGCCTCATTTCCATAGCCAAGGCCATATTTTCCAACCACCAATGCTTCTTCTCTGTTTCCAGCTTTCACATTCCAATCACCAGTAATTATCAATACATTTTACTTGCATGTAAAGACCACAGAAGTTTGTAAAAATATTCAATTTCTTCATCTTTAGCTTTAGTGGTTGGTGTAAAAATTTGAATAATAGTATTATTAACTGGTCTTCTTTGTAGGCATATGTTTGTTGTTGTTGTTGTTATGTGCCATCGAGTCTGACCCAACTCATAGCGACCCCTCCTTGGGTTTCCGAGGCAGTATCACTACGGAAGTAGATTGCCCAACCTTCCTTCTGAGCAGTGGCTGATGGGTTTGAACCGCCAGCCTTGTGGTTAACAGTCAAGTGCCTTAGGCACTATGCTACCAGAGCTCCTGGTATTATCCTATTACTGACAGCATTATACTTCATGATAGATTGAGAAATATTCTTTTTGACAATGAATGCCATGTCATTCCTCTTCGACTGATCATTTCCAGCATAGTAGACTGTATGATTTTCTGATTCAAAATAACCAATACCAGTCCATTTCAGCTCACTGATGCCTAGGATGTCAATCTTTATGCATTCCATTTCATCTTCGACAACTTCCAATTTTCCTAGATTCATACTTTGTACACTCCATATTCCAATTATTAATGAATGTTTGCAGTTGTTTCTTCCCATTTTGAGTCCTGCCCCATCAGCTAATGAAAGTCCTGAAAGCTTTACACCATTCACATCATTAGGGACAACCCTACTTTGAGGAAGCAGCTCTTCCCCAGTGGTATTTTGAGTGCTTTCCAATCTGAGGGACTCATCTTCCGGCACTATATCAGACAGTATTGCACTGCTATTCATAAAGTTTTCCAGGTTACCAATGCCTTATTTATTGCAAATACCTTTTCCCAGCAACATAGATGATGTTATTCATGTGGACCTCGTCAGATGGAATACACAGGAATCAAATCAACTTCATATGTGGAAAGAGGTTACAGAGAAGCTCAATATCATCAGTCAAAACAAGACCAGGAGCTGACTGTGGAACAGACCATCAATTGCTCATGTGCAAGTTCAAGTTGAAGCTGAAGCATGATTTCACTTTGTGAGATCAGATGTGTCTATGGTTAAAACTGTTTTGAACCTTCAATAAATCTCTTTGCTTTTATTTTAAGAGTATGTGTTCTTACTCATTGACATTTTTGGGTGTCAGAGAAGTGGGATTCAAAGTGGGATTTAAATTCTCTCTAGCATTTAAAATAAAAATTAGGAGGATCAAAGTTTCAGTCTATTAAGTTTGAACTTACATGTTTTTATTTAGTGCACATTTTTATTTTAACAGAGTATATGTTCCTACTTGTTGACAGCAGAAAGATTAATCTGGTCACTTAGATAAATCGAGTCGGCCCCTACTCATAGGGGCCCCTCCTTGGGTTTCCGAGGCAGTATCACTACAGAAGTAGGATTGCCCAACCTTCCTTCTGAGGAGTGGCTGGTGGGTTTGAACCGTCAGCCTTCTAGTTAGCAGTCAAGTGCCTTAGGCACTATGCTACCAGAGCTCCTAGATAAATTTGGTTAATTCTGTACTGTTTCCTCTTCTTTCCTCCTCCCCCTTTCTCCATGGGATGTCATGTAAACTTGCAGGTACTAAGAGACTTTCAAGGAGCTCTGGTAGCATAGTGCCTAAAGCACTTGACTGCTAACCAGAAGGCTGGTGGTTCAAACCCACCAGCCACTCCTCAGAAGGAAGATGGGGCAATCTACTTCCGTAGTGATATTGCCTCAGAAACCCAAGGAGGGGTTGCTATGAGTCAGGTCCGACTCGATGGCACATAACAACAACAACAACAAGAGACTTTCAGGCTTGAAGTAGGTGGTCGTTGTTTGGTGTCTGCCCACACTGGTATCTTCTAAAGGTTGTGATTCCATTCTTAGGATATTGTTGTTAGGTGCCACTGGGTCAGCTCCAATTCATAGCAACCCTATGCACAACAGAACGTAATACTGCCTGGTCCCGCACCATCCGCACAATCCTTGTTATGCTTGAGCCCATCGTTGCAGCCACTGTGCCAATCTGTCTCACTGAAGGTTTTCTCTTTCACTGACCCTCTGCTTTACTAAGCATGATATCCTTCTCCAGGGACTGGTGCCTTCTGACAACATGACCAAAGTCTAGCCATTCTCAATTCTAAGGAGCATTCTGGCTTCACTTCATCCAGGACAGATTTTTTCATTCTTCTGGCAGTCCATGGTATTTTGGTATTCTTAGCCAATACCACAATTCAAAAGCATATTTATGATTTAAGTCAATAACTAAAGGTACAACATTCCAATTGGAAGTTGCAAGATCTGGGAAGCTGGAGGTGAGAAAACTTGAAGAGGGAGGCTTTACAATGATTGGTTGGAATGTGGGCTATTTGGATTGGTCAGTTTAAATATGTGACTAAGAGGGATTTGACAAGGTAATCATAGGGTAATTATCTTAAAATATTTCCTGAAGACAGCTGAGGGAATTTTTTATAAGGCTCTTGTGTCAAGACCCTCTCTTAGAAGCATTCTTTTCTTTTCATGTCTTTAGTTTAACCACAGAGAAAAATGTTTCCTTTGTTATGTACTATTACATCTACCTAAGGGTTTGACAGTTACAGGGGAAATCCTTTGTTATATACTTATGTTTGTCTAGGGATTTGATGGTTGCAAAAGAAATAAGTAAAAGCTAACATGGAATTGGCACTCAGATCTGGGCTGATCATTCTGATATAAGTCAAGCACCTCAGTTTTGGAATTCACACATTGCCATATGTGTTAAACTAGGTTCTCTAGAGCAAACGGAAGCTCAATTCAATATATATCATCCTTGAGTTATAAAATAAAACCATTTTTTTTCTCACCATTTTTTTTTCATATCTAGGTTATTGGCCTTCAAAAATCATATCTACTATGGAGATGTTCCCTCAGTGCATATTTAGATAGCTTCAGTTTTTTTGCTTTAGAAATTATGCTGCAATGACAACTTACATACTTATTTCTACACATGTCTATTTCTCTAGTAAAGATAATGAGAATTAAAACTTAATATACACTTTGTGCTTTTCTGGAAGGAATAATCCCACCCAAACAGTTGTCTGGAACAACCTTTCTCCTCTCACTAGAATGTGAGCTCCTTGAGGACAGGAATTTTTTATCTGTTCTATGTATTTTGTTTGCACAAGTATTTGTTGAATAATTCATCTATGTGTCAAATGGAGACCCTGGGTTGTACAGGTCTCAACTTTTAGCAGAAAGGTTAGTAGCGGAAACCCACCCAGAGGCACCTCAGAAGATAGGCCTGGTTATCTGCTTCTGGAAAGCAACAGTCGTGAAAATCCTATGGAGCAGTTTTACTCTGACACACATGGGGTTGCCTAGAGGGGGAAGTCACTTCACAGTAACTAACAATAATGTGTATCAAATAATTACATGTTTTCTTCTTAAAATGTTTATCTCTGAGGTAATCTCGTGGATCACTTTTTCTCAGACAGTTCCATATTTCCTGAATGAAACTGAAGCCAGGAGCATTATGAACCAGCTAAGTTCAAGTGGGAAGCTAGGCAGGGACCCCTGCTCAAGAATATCAGTTCGGAACCTATGAAGTCACAATTTTTACAGCATAATTCCTAGGGCTCTTGAGGAGACTTGGCCCTCTACTAAATGCAAATGTTCTTGGGAGGAAATAATTCACCTCTCCCTCCATCGTCATCAGTAAATTTTGTGGTGATTATCAGCTGATAGGAGTCCTTGGGTGGTCCAAATGGTTAATGCACTAGGCTGCTAACCAAAAGTTGGAGGTTTGAGTCCACCTAAATGCAGCTTGGAAGAAAGGTCTGGCAATCTATTTCCAAGAAATCAGCCATTGAAAACCCTACAGAATGTAATTCTACCCTGAAACACATGGAGTCACCATGAGTCAGAATCAACTCCACAGCAACTGTTGAAAAGAAAATCATTTGATGATTTAAACAGGGATTGGCAGGAACAACTAAGATCCATTGTAGTTGATATTTAGAGGAGTAAGGAGGCTAGTGTAGAAAAAGGACACCGAGGATGTAACTCCCATACAATCATTTTGCCTGGGGGCCGTTTTGCCTAGGGCTTGAAATGATGGAGTCTATGTTCACAGAACTTCACTTATGTGCCAGTTACACTTCATCTCAAACTATTACACATTCTTAACTTCTCAGGTATTGTCTTACCAATTTATAAGCCCAGAGGAAATATATTCCACCAGACAAGTGCTACATATAATTCTACTTACTGTATAAAGCTGCTCCATTTTCAGGCATTAATAAGTATTAAATAACACCATGATGTTGTCATTGAAATGTTCAGGCTTCATTTCTTTTAGCGTTCACTTCAGACCAGACAAGTAGAATGGTATTTGCTCTCTCAGCCGCAGGAAACTACTACAGTAGAAATTTGGTTTTAAAATTCTTGACCTCGACAGTTTCAAAACAAGCCATATCCAGACTAGGATTTTTCCCTAATGGATATTAAAAATCTAGATAATTTGTTTTCAGTGAGTTTGTAATTTAAACTTTTAACTAAATATAATTATGTAATACATAGGCCTTGGGGAAAAAGATATTTAAAGCTGCTCTTTACAATTTTAAATTGCTGTTTCCCTACATTAAAACATATAGCTAAATTCTCAAATATTCTCAAAGAAAAAATGCAAGCCTATTGAAAGAAAAATCTACAAGAAAACAAATTGTTTTTTATTCTTTTTTATTTCACTTATACAATTCCTTCAGGAACTCTCGTGGTCATACCTCAGGCATTTGACTGCTAACCAGAAGGTTGGTAGTTCAAACCCACCAGCCACTCACTGGAAGGAAGACTGGGCAATCTACTTCCCAGTGGGGATCTTTATGAGTCTAAATCAACTCAATAGCAGTGCTTTTTGTTTTTAATTCACTTCCTTTCCTTTCAGGTATATAAACTTTATATAAAGGATAGTCAACATTTATCAATGACCATAATATAGCCATCTGATGACACAATATATAGCTGTTGAAACACTGGTGATTTAATAGTTTTTTCAAGTGAGGGAGGCTCTTGGCATATTTAACAATACAGACTTTATCCGATTGAACAGACCTGGATACACCCTTCTGTTCACATGGTTCTTTCTTAGACAACTTTACAGGTTCATTTAGATGCCATTCAAAGGCTATGTATGAAATCCAAAAACTCAATAATGACTAGAATTACTGGTCAGATGAAATCTGGTGAGACTCCCAATACTATGGCCCTGGAATACATTCTGTGCCTGGAATAAAACTCACCCTCAGGGGCAAGCTCTCAGCCCAATAGTCAACAAGATGTACACGCAGACCACTCAACCCAGGATGACGCACCCACATACTCTGTGGTAATACATCCCTTAGTGCAGTAGACCATGGGACATCAGAGGACCAATATGCAAACTGTGGAAATGCAGAACAAACAGGAGTGCATAAATAAGAGGACACAGGGGGAGGGTTACAGGGTAGGGAGGGGAGAAGACTGGGTTAGGGTTGGAAATGGTGAATGGGAAACAAAACTAAATGTACGCAGTACGTTGAATGTAAAAAAAGCTCTTAAAAAATTAAAAAATAAAGGCTATTGTATGTCAATATGTATTGAGCAATCACTGTGTGCCTCATAATTTATATATGCTATCTCATTTAGTTCTCATAACAAAGCTATGACTTGGAAACCACTATTAACTACTGTCTTAGCTATCTAATGGTGCTATAACAAAAACACCATAAGTGGGTGGCTTTAAAAAACAGAAATTTATTTTCTCACAGTTTGAAACCAAAAATAAATTCACTGCCATGGAGCCGATTTCGACTCATTTTGATCCCCATTGGGCTTCCAAGGCTGTAAATCTTTAGAGAAGTAGATCACCTCATCTTTCTTCCACAGACCAACTGTTGGGCTTTGAACTGCTGACTTTCTGGTTAGCAGTCAAATGCCTTATCCACTATGCCACCAGAGCCAAATTCAAAATGTTGGCTGTAGGGGAAGGTTTTCTCTTTCTCAGCTCTAGAGTAGTCCTTGTCTTGTTGAGCTTCTGCTACTGGATAATCTTCATGTGGTTTGGCATCTATCTCCCCCAGTCTCTGCTTACATACTGGTTTGTTTAATCTCATCTATATTTCAAAAAAGATTGACTAAGTACATGTCCTACACTAACCCTGTTTCATTAACATAACAAAGACAACCCATTCCCAAATGGGATTATAACCACAGACATGTTGTTGTTTGCCGTCGAGTCGGCCCCGACTCATAGCAACCCCTCCTGGGGTTTCCGAGGCAGTATCACTACGGAAGTAGGATTGCCCAACCTTCCTTCCGAGGAGTGGCTGGTGGGTTTGAACCGCCAGCCTTCTGATGAGCAGTCAAGTGCCTTAGGCACTATGCTACCAGAGCTCCTTACCACAGACATAGAGGTCAGTATTTATAGCATGTATCTTGGGGGACATGATTCAATCCACAATATTCCCACCCTTTGGCCCCCAAAATTCATGTCCTTGGAATATGCAAAACACATTCACCCCACATCATCCCAAAAGTCTTAAATCGTCTCTAAGCCCAAAGTCTCATCTTCTGAATCATCTAAATTAAATATGGTGAGACTTTAGGCATATTCCATTCTGAGGCAAAATTCCTCTTTATCTGGAACCTGTGAAATCTAAACTACAGATCATCTGTTTCCAAAGTACAGTGGTAAAGCAGGCATGAGGTAGACATTTCCATTAGAAAGGGGAACAGGCACCAAGAAAGTACACAACCCAGCACAACAATTTACATTAGCTCTGAAGTCTTGAAAATAATCCTCTCTTGTTTGAGACCTTCTCAGCAAGGGCCTCACCCTCCAGACTCTGGGGTTGGTCATGCTTTCTGGATTCTTGGTGAAGTTTCCTTGGCCCTAAACTTCAGCTCTGCCTTCCAGGCCCACTGGGATGTGGAAGATTTGGGGCTGTCCCATTCTCCTAGTCTACCTCAATGGTAACCCCACCCTTTCAACCCCAGTAAACTCATTCTTCTGCCTCTTGGGCATGGAAGCCTCACCGCCCCCCCCCCCAGCTTTGGGCAGCAGCCCCATCCTCTTGACCAAACTGAATGGCAGTCCCACACTCTGAAACCAAAATAGTGAAAATCTAATTCAATGAAACCTAGGATACCTTAGCTGTACCCTTTGAGACCCCAGAGGCCATGGCCCCAGCCTTTAAGACTTAGGCAGCTGTGTTTCCCATGCTTCTTTCAACAGTTCTGCTGATCTTTAAGCTGCTCCAGGCATGGTTCTCTTTTCTTGGAGGACAACATATGTAGCTCTTTTGGCCTGTTCTCTGTCTGTAGAATTTCAAGAAGCAGATCGAGTTCTCTCCTTTCATTCCTTCTCTGACCCTTTCAGTCTAAGCTAATGAATTTTCTGCTGTGGTAGTTGGTTAGATGCATAAGACACAGACTTAATCTGTTTAACAAAAGACTGAGACACAAAGTCCTTGGTGAAGGCTTTAGAGTACCTGTCCTTAGGTTGTATAACAGAATTCAATCCATAACAACCCCATTTTAGAGTGGAGGAAATTAAAGCATGTTGTGCTAAAGTCAAGGAGCTCTGGTGGCTTAGTAGTTAGAGTACTTGGCTATAATCAAAATGTTGGCAGTTCAAACCCACCCAACAGCCTTGCAGGAGAAAGATGTAGTGATCTGCTCCCATAAAGATTAAAGTCTTAGCAACCCTATAGGGCAGTTCTGTTCTGTTCCATAGGGTCACTATGAGTTAGAATCAACTTAAAGACAAAAGGTTTGTTCTTTTGTGTGTGCCAAAATCGTAAGTTCTTAGCTGTATAAGTTCTAATGTATAGGCAGTCTGGGTTTGTGCTTGACTGCTAAATTAAAGGTTGGCAGGTTGAACCCATCCAATGGCATTTCATGACAGGCCTGGTGATTTACTTCCATAAAGATTACCGACAAGAAACCCTATGAGTTTTTTTGTTATTGTTGTTAGAATTACTCCACAGTCTCCATTATGAGTGGGCAGTGAAAACTGGCGGCACAGTCTGGAGTCTAAATTAGTCAAACATCAATCCACTTGTAAAAGTCCCTGCAAAAGAAAAAATGTCTTTCACACTTTGCCAAGCAGTGGAGAGGAGACTGACTTGAAGTTTATATGAGTTTTTTTTTTTTTTTTTCCCACCATTGAGAACATTCTACTTCACAGCTTCAAACTCATTACATATAATTTTTCTCTCTCAATGGATCACTTTTAATGCATAGAAGATGAATTTTTTTCCATAAGACCCATAAAACTATTGATTAACCTTCCAGGTAGCCCTCAATTGCATGTGACACATCCTTTTGGGTGGTGCCCTTCTCCCTGGCTTTTTTGCTGCAACCAGGAAAGGAGTATGTACCTTCTCTGTCCAGGCAGTTTCTCTCACGCAACCCTTTCTGCCAACATCTGCTCAAACCCTTTTGCCTCTCCTAATTTCAAGCCTTTCCCTGAAGAAGTTCCTTAGCTGAAAACTTTTAAAAGCTCAAGATGTCTAACCATTTAAACATTTTGAAATGGTTATGCTTAACCATTTCTGATCCATTAAAAGAAATCTAGACAGAGGTGAATGGCTTAGTGACTGGGGTCATTTTCTAGTTTCATTCCATTTTCATTCATTCTTTTATTCACCCATTTAATCAATACATGATTTGTGAGAGATGATTTATAAAGCAGCCTGATAAATATAGCGAAAGAGAAGTACACAGGGCACTACGAGAACACAGAGGAAAGTTGTTTCAGCAAGCCTGGGGCAGGGGTGAAAGGTGGAGAAGTGCAGTGCAATGGGTTTCTCTGATATAAAAAGGTTTTTCTGGTCTTGGGTTTATAATTCTGCCAAAAATGATTGGTTGGGCCACCATCTTGCAAAAGATTTGTTGAGTACTATGCAAACACACAAACACAACACACTACCGTGGAGTCAGATCCGACTTATAGTGACCCTCCTTGGGTTTCCATGGTGGTATCACTATGGAAGTAGATTGCCCAACCTTCCTTCCAAGGAGTGGCTGGTGGGTTTGAACCACCATCCTTCTGGTTAGCAGTCAAATGCCTTAGGCACTACGACACCAGAGCTCCCATTATGCAAATAGAGAGCTTAAAACTACTCAGTAGGATTAAGTGACCTTGAAGGAGGAATTGGTCAGTTTGTGGCTCAGCTGATAGGGCCATGCCTTGAAATTGATAAGAAGCTTGCTTATATAAGCAGTCAATCCAAGAGGGAACCTCCTAAAAGAGGTATAACAAGGGTCAAGAGCTGTAACACTGAAGACGGTTTCAGAAGGCAGTAGCAGTATGAGCGGCAGGAACCACAGAACTGGCAGATGGCTACAGTGGGCTTGCCCACCCATTGAGAGAGAGGCTTGCTGTCAGAGCAAGGCGCCTCAGGCACTTGTCCGTGGAGTCAAAGTAGAGGTAACTTGTGCCTGAGCAGAGCAGAAGCCCAGCAAGCCCAGTAGCTGAAGTAAGGCCCAAGGAGGCTGAGCAGCAAAGCCTGAAGTGATGGCTACAGGCTGCTGCTAGGAAGGCAGAAGCTGAGGAGGCTGCAACACTGCCCGTGAGTTGGGCCATTGGCAGCTGAAAGACCTACAGAAGGAAGGGAGTCAAAGGCAGAGAAGCACGGCCTGCCTGCAGGCACAGCCAAGAAGGAGCTGAGAGCTGCCCTGGTTAGAAGCAGTCCCCACTAATGAAGTTGATCCTATTACTTCCTTAAAAAACATGTGCCTGTGAATATGGTCTGTGAGTTCTGTATGGCCATTACAACAAATTACTAAATCCAGAAAAGAAGTAGAGATGGCCAGTGTCAGAAATGGCGAAAATGTTGGAGAGTGGAGGTAGGGCTAATCTCTGCCTCATGGGAATCAGCTTTGTGTTGATCCTGATTCTCTTCCCTCCCGAAGACTCTAGACAGGTTCTGACACTATTAGAACACAAGAAGATGTTCCTGGGTTTCCTGGGAGGTTACACCTTAGTTCATTCTAATAGAATGAGTGTTTAGGTGTCTGATTGAGGGGTTGGGAGAGCATAGTAGAATGTGAATTGATGAGGGGCAATCTAGACAATAGGGGCATCATGAACAAAGGCTTAAAGAAGAAACAATCATGTAGGTGGTTGTGTATGTATGTCCATAACTGTGTGGTTATGGTGTGTGAGTGTATGTGTATATGCATATCTATGTATGTGAGGGTATGTGTGGGTAGGTGTGGAGTGGGTGGGGGAACGAGGTTATTTGTTTATGTGTATATTTGTGTGAATGTGTGTACATATATGTGTTTGTGTGTATGTATGAGTGTGGGTGGATGTGTATATCAGAATGTTTGTGTGTATGTATATGATTGGAGGGTGAGTAGGCAGGGGTGGGAGTGTTCATATGTGGGTGCATGTATGTGAGTCAAAGCCATGTTTCTGAGAATGTGTGTGTATTGGGGGAAAAGACAAGACTGCAGGCAGTTCTAGTGTGGGGAGTGGGAGGTAGGGAGCATCAGAAGATGAGGCTGGAAAGCTAGGAAGTGAGGGCCATCTGGTGTTCTGGTTCCAAAAACCAAACCCATTGCCATCAAGTTGATTCCAACTCACGCGTCACCAAGCTCCATAACTCATAATCTCTCTGCCGTCAAGTCAGTTTTGACTCATAGTAACCCCTCGGGTTTCCAAGGCAGTATCTCTATAGCAGTAGATTGCCCAGGCCTCCTTCCAAGAGTATCTGGTGGGTTTGAACCACCAGCCTTCTGGTTAGCAGTCAAATGCTTTAGGCACTATGCCACCAGAGCTCATAATTCATAATACCTCTATGCAATACATAGGAGCTCTGGTGGCATAGTGCTTAAAGCATTCACCTGCGAATCAAAAGGTCAGTGGGTTTGAACACATCAGCCACTCTGCAGGCCAAAGATGTGGCAGTCTGCTTCTGTAAAGATTTATATCCTTGGAAACGTGATGGGACAGGCTTCCTCTATCCTAAAGTTTCGCTGAGTCAGAATCTACTCAGTGGCAGTGGGTTTTTTAGGAAAGTGAGGAAGTGCAGAAGTTAAAGTAATAGTAAGGGACAAAAAATAGCCATGACCTCGACAGATCAGAGTAGGTTTTATTGAAGAAAAGCCCATGAGGTGCAGCTCCAACAACTGCGTGGACAATGCCGGGTGCAGAGTACAGCCATCCCTTGGGGAAGTGTTGTTCCCCTTTATAGGGGCCTCTGGTGAAGGGCACCGGGTTTTGCAAAAGTTAAAATTTCCGGGAAGTAGGGCTGTTTTTCTGACAAGGCTGGGGAGAGTGTCGAATCTGCAGGCTGGTAATTTATCTTTGGGGTTTCACCAGGAGGGGAAAGGTGTGGGGTCTGCAAATGGAATTCATCTTTGAGGTTTCAGGGTCTTAGCCAAGTTAGAGTAGCCAGTTTGGTTCTTCAGGGTTTGATTTGATTTGGTTTATATGTATTATATATAGTTGTTTTGAGCATTAAATAAAAGGATATATTCAAGGACCAAGATACAGTATTACCTCGTATACATATTAGTTCCTAAATAAATATTAATTTATTTCCTCTTTTATGCAAATATAAATGCTTAATGTTTATTTTAGATGAAAAGGAATATAAAAAATAAAGCATTTTTAACTTTTTAATGAATCCTATGCATCTGAGGATAAGAAGATTCATGATAAAATTAATAGGCATTTTATTAAAAGCAAGCAAAGAGGAAGCACTTTGACAGCCAACAATGGAATTGGAGTTATTACCAATCACAGAGATATTTAAAGACAGTTTTAAGAATGAATGTGTTGTGAATATTGTTGTCGTTATATGCCGTCGAGTCAGACCTGACTCATAGCGACCCCTCCTTGGGTTGCCAGGCAGTATCACTACGGAATTAGATTGCCCCATCTTCCTTCCGAGGAGTGGCTGGTGGGTTTGAACAGTCAGCCTTCTGGTTAGCAGTCAAGTGCCTTAGGCACTATGCTACCAGAGCTCCCTTGTGAATATTACTGACACTAAAATTATGCAAGCTAAATGATGGGAATAATAACATAAAGCACATTATATGTTATGCCTCAGAATGAACACCTAAAGTACAGAAATAATACAAAGCAAAGGGAGGTAGAAACACAAAGCAAACTAAAAAAAAGGGACCTGGTCCAGAAGATATTCTTAGAAATACGAACACTAACAATGACCCGACAAACATTTAGAAAAAGCCATATTGTAAATTGGACAGAATTATCTATGGAACAGAACCCATGCATGCATCTATGTACATAGTTAAGCTAAAAGCAGAGAATTTTAAGTGGGGTCTGAATAGGAGGAGCAATCATGATAAAAAGTGTCTTGTGGGTGACAGCAGCTCCCAGCAGGTGCTGGGAAGATAGTGACTGACATTATCACATCCTGTTCCATTCCCATGCCTCAGTCTTCTCATACCAGCATCCTCTCTACACCTTCCCTTGCTTAAATCTTTCCTTAAAGATATCTCCAGTAAATCATATTGGGAAAAGACTATCCTGTTCTCTTAGACAAGGAGCTAACTTCCAGCACACAGTCCACAATAATGAGAAAATTTTCTATTTGAATTAATAAAGCCTAAGTAACAACAACAACAAAAAAAAACTCATTGCTGTCAAATCAATTCAACTCACATCGACCCCTCCTTGGTTTTCGCGGCAGTATCTCTAGGGAAGTAGATTGCACAATCTTCCTTCTGAGGAGTGGCTGGTGGGTTTGAATGGCCAGCCTTCTAGTTAGCAGTCAAATGCCTTAGGCACTATGCTACCAGAGTTCCCCAAAGCCTAAGTAATCATATAATTATTTATTTATTCAATAAAAAAAACAAACTCACTGCCGTCGAGTTGGGACCAACTCCTAGCGACTCCTCCTTGGGTTTCTGAGGCGGTATCCCTACGGAAGTGGATTGCCCAATCTTCCTTCCAAGGAGTGGCTGATGAGTTTGAACTACCAGCTTTCTGGCTAACAGTCAAATGCCTTGGGCACTATGCCACCAGAGCTCCTTTTTTTATTCAGTAAATAATTATTTATTTTTAACCTCAGGATGTTTAAGGGTCACTCTTGGAGAGGGCAAAGCATTACTACAGTTCATTGAACTCAAGATGCCCTCAGTTATAAGGTATATTATGATGTTAACTGAGCAAGAAGACTTCCAACTAACCAATGACATAATGCCTTACTAATTATTTGCAGGATTCATGAGTTGGTCATACTGATTGTCACTGTATGAAAATTTTGTTTATGTTTTTGGAAGTAATAGGAAATTTCTCCTTTCAACAGTCATCTTGCTTGGCATATGATATGCAGTCTTTTTGTGCACATATTTGTACAAAATGTAACAGCTTCAGCCACTTGCAGATCCCTTCTTTTCTTAGGTAATGCAGAACACAGCTGTTGTTTTGCAAGAAGCTGTGGAACGGTAGTTTCTCCAATACATAATAATACCTACTTCACTAACATTAAATTTATGCCCCACTTCTCTTTTTGTGTGCTTTTCTATGTACAAAGAAAGAGCTTTCATTTCTTTGCTGAATTATATGTAATGTAATGTAATCTTTCTGTAGACATTTTAAGTGACGACTAAATTCAACATTTGGAGTATCAACAATGCCCATAGCTCAACTGATATGATGATATTATGAAGAGCTATAACAAAGTTCAATGTGCAAGCAATGACAACTCTGTAGTGATAGTAACAATCCATTCATTGATTGTAACATGCATCCTGCTATCAGAAATGTTAAACTATAGGGAGGCTGGACAGAAATCCAATTCTAAGCCTTGATCTCTGTTTTTAAATGTCCACATATCAAATAAAAACAAAACTCACTGCCGTGGAGTAGGTTCCAACTCACAGTTACCCTCTCCTTGGGTTTCTGAGGCAGTATCACTACAGAAGTAGACTGCCCAGTCTTCCTTCTGAGGAGTGGCTGGTGGGTTTGAACTGCCAGCCTTCTGCTTAGCAGTCAAATGCCTTAGGCACTACTTAAGAAGATAACTACTAGTCAGTTGGGAGCTCTGCCAACACTTCGTTATTTGTTTAAAATATTTTTAAACATAGGGGAAAAATGTGGAAAAGAAGATTCAAAAATACATCTATTTATTTATTAAAGCATAACAAGAGCCCAAGGACAATACACAGCAATATTTTTGTCTGTGTTTAGTTTCCAGTACCTACCCTAGGAAGTGCTGATGATTTTGGTTAAGTGACTGCTTCCCAATGAATTGTGATCAAAACAAAAGCATGCTAGATCACAGGAAAGATCTCAAGCACTGCTGCCCCTATTCAAAGGAGAAAGATGGTAAGTATGCCAATGGTTAAGGGTTGTTTCAAATTTACATCACTGCTTCTGCAAAAAGCAAGAGTCACAAGAAATTCTACAATGTAGGAATTGTGGACAGAGCAGCCTGTTGGTCCACTAGATTTTTTTTTCTTTTCTTTTTTTAATTGAAAAGCTGGTGCTGAATCCCAAAACTCAGTATCTAAAGTGATGTTTTACTTGTTAAAGTATCTGTTGCCTATTATCTACTCAAATATTTTAAAAGCTCTAAATTTAAGTCAAAACTCATTAGACATTTATAGCCTACAAAAAAACAATAAATCTGTGACATCTGGATTGCAAATCACAATCAAGAAATGTTCTAACTTAAACACACTCAAAGTGTAATGTTTTACCTTAACCTAGAGATAACCAGGGAGCTCTGGTAGCATAGTGCCTAAGGCACTTGACTGCTAACCAGAAGGCTGGCGGTTCAGACCCACCAGCCACTCCTTGGAAGGAAGGTTGGGCAATCTACTATCCATAGTGATACTGCCTTGGAAACCCAAGGAGGGGCCACTATGAGTGGGGTCTGACTCTGAGACACATAACAACAGAGATAACCAGTTTTTTCATTGAATTTATCAGGATCTGTTGATCTATTCTCAGTGTTCCATAATATCAAGGATTTGCAAAGCACCAGTTTCTTTCAAAAAGAAAATACTTTCATTCAAGTATTCGTTAAAATGACATATTGTCATGGGAGAAAAGAAGGGCAGTTTGCACAGGGAGACAGCTGGGGTGGGGAGTGCGGGAGTGGATGGGAGGTTAGGACACAGAGAAGAGGTAATTATAGGGAAAAAGTGGAAAGAGAACTGTTAAATTGTGGGGAATTTCAGCCAATGTCATGGGACAAAATGTGTATGAACTGTTGTATGGAAAATGAATTTGCACTACAAACTTTCACCCAAATCACAATAAAAACTTTTTTTAAAAATAATGACATATTGAGAAGACTTCCTGAAAATTATCTCAAAGTCAAAGTTTATTTAATCATTAGCTGAAAATTCAAAAGTAGAAATATGCCTAAGTATTACAGAATTATCTAGAATAGAGCTACAATATGTAAAATCTATTTAGGAAATAAAGCTTTATTCAATCTTTTGACTAATTTAAAACAAGGTGGCATAGTGCCTAAGGCACTTGACTGCTAACCAGAAGGCTGGAGGTTCAAACCCAACATCCACTCCTCGGAAGGAAGGTTGGGCAATCTACTTCTGTAGTGATACTGCCTCGGAAACCCAAGGAGGGGTCGCTATGAGTCAGATCCAACTCGATGGCAATGGGTTTAAGAAGTAATTGCCTATGGGATTTAATAAAATGCTAAACAAAAACTTGGTTTCTGTTTTAATCCTGGTTAAACAGAAGTGACAGATTGCCACTAATGTTCTAAATCCAGGCACCTTTTTCGATTTCCACAAGGATTTGCCACTATTTGGAAAACTACAGCTTTCATTTCCTATTCTATTCTCAAAACAAAGCTCTAGCAGACTTTTTCTGGTATCTACTGCCTTCAAGTCTGGAGTCCTCAGACGGTACCAATGGTGAAGTACTGAAAAACTAACTGAGAAGCTGGCAATTCAAAGCCACTCAGAGGCACCTTGGAATAAGGCCTGGTGGTCTGTTTCAGAAAGGTTAAGTCCTTGAAAACTCTAGGGAGCAGTTCTACTCTGAACACTTAAGGTCATCACAAGTCAAATCTACTTGATGACCACTAGCCACAAGACCTTCAAGTCCAAATCCCTTCTCTATCCAATACATTTGTCTTTTGTTCCACATGCCTCTTATGACAGAAATGCCACCTAAGAGTCTTTAGATGTGATTACAAATCCATTACTACTGAATCAATTCCAACTCATAGTGTTCTACAGAGTAGAACTGCCTCATAGGGTTTACAAGGCTGTAATCTTTAGGAAAGCAGACTGCCACATCTTTTTTCCACAGAGCAGGCGGTAGGTTTGAACCAATGACCTTTTGATTAGCAGCCAAGCAGTAAACCACTGTGCCACCAGGGCTTCTTGTGATAAGACTATAAGGGAAGGCAAAATTTTCAGTCCTTTTTTTTTTTAAGGAATAAGACAGTTTTCTTCATCAAAAATTGCAACTAGTTCTTAAAAGGACTAGAAAAGTACCTGAGGCTATGTGTTCTTGCTCTGCCCTGCGTCTTCCTACAACCTAGTAATGCTGTAGTGATGCAAAGGAATGTTGTGGGATGGGTTGTGATTCTCTTTCTCTGCTAACCAGCTGTCAATGAACATTGCCAGTGCTCTGCACAGAAGGTTTTCATACCACTCGACACCAGTTTGTTACTTTTCACTTGTTCTCAAAGGACAATGAATCTTTGGGACAGATCCTACTAGTACTTCTGTTTTGAGGACCAGGCTACCTGAACCATGCCAATACAGAGATAATATTTTTAAAATAATGGACTGGATTTTTCTAGGACTATGAAATGGTTTTTAAATCATCATGACTTTCTAAAGTCAGTTAATTACAAATAACTCAGATGTGTTTGTCTGAGATTGTTTCTATATTCATTAAAATTGATTCTCCCACTGGGACAGATTTAACTTGCCTTTTTTCCTCCTGAAATCAACCTTTTGCACTCAATGAGTTTTCTTGAGTCTTCTTTGTTTTCAGAAACTTTGCTATAAAAGAACCACCTGTTCTGCTCCCAGCATTGAGCTTCCCAGAGGAGGTGTATAACACGTTCCCTACACTCATCTACCTAAGTCAAGATTAAAGATGGCATCGGAAACTTGTACCACAGTTCAAAATGCTGGTTTTCCCCGGACGAAGGCCTATGATTCACAGAGTCAGAGCAATTGAAATGAGGCTAGCAGAAGAAGAGGAACCGCTGTGGTCCTGAGAGCAAGGTCAAAAGGCTTGTTCTCCAGAGAGCTCAAATTTTAATCTAATATGCTCCTGGACATATGGGTGGAGTTAGTAAAAAGTGAAGTAAGAAAGATATTTCTGTGTCTCTTGCTCTTATTTTACAAGTGCTTCTATATTGAAGTTCTTTATACACTAATGAAAAGAACAAAAACTATCATACAAATAAACACTGATTTTTACACAGCCCACATCAGAATAATTTAAGAAAACTGAAAATTGTCCTGCTGTATTATGAAAGTAGAAAACTAACCTGATTTCTGAACTCTTCTGGGACTTAATTATTTTAATAGCAGCTTTATTGAGATATAATTCACATATCATAAAATTCAACTTTTAAAAATGAGTGGATAGTACCTTTTAGTGTATTCAAAGAATAGTAAGACTCTACCCACTATCTACGTTTAGAACATATTCATCACCCAAAAAGGAAACCCCATACCCATTAGCACTCACTCCCCATCTTCCACTACCCTCCTATCCGTGGAAATCATTAATCTACTCACTGTCACCCACCACTTATAAGTTAATTTGTCACACTTTGCTGGCATGCATGTTGCTTTGATGCTGGACACTCTACCGGAGGTATTCAAAAATTTCACAAAATTCAAAAATTTTGTGGACAGGTTTCAGGGGGGCTTCTGGACTAGGACATACTAGGGAGAAAGATCTGGCAATTTACTTTAAAAATTGGACAGGGAAAACCATATGAATAGCAGTAGAACATGGTCTGATATAGCACCAGAAGATGAGCCCCTCAGCTTGGAAGATACTCAAAATACAACTGGGGAAGAGCTATCTCCTCAAAGTAGAGTCAACTTTAATGATATGGAGGGAGTAAAGCTTTCAGGACCTTCCTTTGCTGATGTGGCATGACTGAAAAAGAGAAGAAACAGCTACAAAAATCCATTAAAACTCAGAATGTGGAATGTACAGAGTGTGTATCTAGGAAAATTGGAACTTGTCAAAAATGAAATGGAATGCATAAAGATCAATATCCTAGGCATTGGTGAGCTGAAACAGACTGATTTTGGCCATTTTGAATGAGACAATCATATGGTCTGCTATGTCAGAAATGATAAATTGAAGAGGAATGATGTTGCATTCACTGTCAAAAAGAATATTGCATTGTCAAGAAGATCTATCCTGAAGTACAGTGCTGCCAGTAATAGGAAAATATCCATACACCTACAAGGAAGACCAATTGATAAAAATATTATTCAAATTTATGCACCACATACTAATGCCAAAGATGAAGAAATTGAAGATTTTCACCAACTTCTGCAGTCTGAACTTGATCAAACATGGAATCAAGATGCACTGATATTTACTGATGATTGGAATGCAAAAGTTGGAAACAAAGAAGAGGGGCAGGTATTTGGAAAATGCAGGCTTGATAAGAGAACTGCCCAGGAGATCCCATGCTACAATTTTGAAAGGTCAACAACCTAGTCATTGCAAATACTGTTTTCAACAACATAAATGGGCTCAATATCGTGGACCTTGTTGAATGGAATATCCCCCCCCCCAAAAAAAAACCCACTGCCATGGAGTCTATTCTGACTCATAGTGACCTCCATTGGCTTTCCAAGGTGGTAAATCTTTACAGAAGTAGATTGCCTGGTCTTCCTTAAATGGAGGGGCTGGTGGGTTTGAACCACCAACCTTCTTGTTAGCAGTCAAATGTCTTAGGCGCACCACCAGAGTTCCTTGTTCAATGGAATACACAGGAATAAATTCTACTACATTTGTAGAACGAGACAATGGGAAGCTCAATTCATCAGTAAGAACAAGGCCAGGGCCAACTGTGGAACAGATCATTAATTGCTCACATATAAGTTCAAGTGGAAACTGAAAAATTTTTTAAGAAGCCCACGAGAGTCAAAGTACAACCTTGAGTGTATCCCACTTGAATTCAGAGAACATTTCAAGAATAGATTTGATGTATTGAACACTTAAGACTGAAAACCAGATGAGTTGTGGGATGACATCAAGGGCATAATATATGAAAAAAGCAGTAAGTCATTAAAGTGACAGGAAAGAAAGAAAAACTAAAATGGATGTCAGATGAGACTCTGAAAATTGCTCTTGAACAGACAAATGGTAGAAATGATCAAAGTAAAAGAGCTGAACAGAAGATTTGAAAGGGTGGCTCAAGAAGACAAAGTAAAGTATAATAACAAAATGTGCAAAGACCTAGAATTAGAAAAACAAAAGGGAAGAACATGCTCAGCATTTCTCAAGCTTAAAGATCTTGGGGGAAAAAAAATACAAGGCCTTAGTTGTAATGCTGAAGGACTCTATGGACAAAGTATTGAAAGATGAAGGAAGCACCAAAAGAAGATGAGAGGAATATGCAGAGTCACTACACCAAACAGAATTAGTCAACATTCAACCATTTCAGGAGGTAATATATGATCAAGAACCCATGGTACTGAAGGAAAAAATCCAAGCTGCACTGAAGGGGCTGGCAAAAAGCAAGGCTCCAGGAATTGATGGTATAGCAATTGAAATTTTTCAAGAAATGAATGCAATGCTGGAAGCGCTTACTCGTCTATGCTGGAGGTACTCACTCATTTATGCCAAGAAATTTGGAAGACAATCAACTGGAAGAGATTCATATTTGTACACATTCCAAAGACAGGTTATCCAACAGAATTCAGAAATTATCAACCAATATCATTAATACCACACACAAGTAAAATTTTGCTGACAGTAATTAAAAAAATGTTGTAGCAGTACATCCATAGGGAATTACCAGATTCAGAACAGGATGTGGAATGAGGGATATCATGCTGATGTGAGATGGATCTTAGCTGAAAGCAAAGAATACGATAAAGATGTTAATCTGTGTTTTATTTACCATGCAAATGCATTCAACTGAATGGATCATAAAAAATTGTGGATAATATTGTGAAGAATGGGAATTCAAGAACACTTAATTGTGCTCATGTAGAATTTATAGATAGATCAGAAGCAGTCATTCAAACAAACAAAGGACACTGTGTGGTTTTAAATCAGAAAAGGTGTGCATCAAGGTTGTATACTCTCATTATATTTATTCAATCTGTATGCTAAGCAAATAATCTGAGAAGCTGTACTATATGAAGAACGCAGCATCAAGATTGCAAGAAATTTCATTAACAACCTGTGACATGCAGATGATACAACCTTGCTTGCTAAAAGTGAAAAGGACTTGAGGCACTTACTGATGAAGATTAAAGACTACACCCTTCAGTGTGGATTAAACTTCAACATTAAAAAAAAATCTTTGCAAATGCACCAATAAGCAACATTATTATAAATGGAGAGAACATAGAAATTGTTAAGGATTTCATTTTTCTTTGGTCCATAATCAACACCCATGGAAGCAGCAGTCATGAAATGACACATTGCATTGGGCACATCTGCTGCAAAAGACCTCCTTAAATTGTTAAAAAGCCAAACTGTCACTTTAAGGGCTAAAGTGTGCCTGACCAAGTCATAATATTTTCAAGAGCCTCAGATGCAGGTGAATGTTGGACAATGGATAAGGAAGACTGAGGTAGAATTAATACCTTTGAATTACAGTGTTGGTGAAGAATATTGAAAATACCACAGACTACAAGAAGAATGAACAAATCTGTCTTGGAAGTAGTACAGCCACAAAGCTCCTTAGAAGCAAGGAGGTGAGATTTTGTCTCGTGTACTTTAGATATGTTATCAAGAGGGACCAGCCCCTGGAGAAGCACATTATGCTTGGTAAAATACATGGTCAGCAAAAAAGCAGAAGGCTCTCAATTAGATAGATTGCACAGTGGCTAAAACAATGGCCTCAAACATAACCAAGGTTGTGAGAATGGTGCAGGACCACTTTCATTCTGTTATGCATGGTGTCAACATGAATCGGAACTGAGTCAACGGCACTTAACAATAGCAACACTGTCAGTCTCTATGCATTTTCCTGTTCTGAACATTTTATATATATGAAAGCATATAGTATGTGGTCTTTTGTGACTAGCTCCTTCCTTTTAGCATAATGTTTTCAAGATTTATCCACATTATAGCATATATGAACACTTCAATGCTTTTTGTTGCCAATTTGTTAAACTGAGAAAACCAGGTTCAATAGCCCAAAGAATCCTATTTGCTGGATGTTTATTACTTGAAGAAACATTTTCATATTACCCTGATGTGATTCACTCCATATCTGGACACAACTCAAGAATAACTTGGTAAATACAATTCCACTATTGCCAGGGCCCTGGCTAGAAACCAAAAACAGGCACAAATTGGGTACTGTGAGGAGAGCTTACTAAAGGGACTACACAGGAAAACCAGGGCATGATGTGAAATCTACATGGGATAGTGCAGTGTTTAACAAGTAGTCAGGATAGGGGGCTTTTTACCAACCTCTAGGCCTGAGAAGCAAAAGAAGGAAGCAGAGTCTATATCTTAGAAAGAGATTTGTGTGGAGGCCACCTGGCAGGAGCTGGATGATAGGAAAGGGATAATCGGAGAAGGCCAGGACATTAGAGGGCCTGGCGGTGCTCTCCACCTGAGAGTAGCTCTAGAAGGACAGGAAGGATGGTGGCAGGGGTTCAGGTAAGGGCTTGAGTAACATCCAGGGAGACCTGGATATATTTATAACCAGAAATAAAAAACCAATCATTTTTATATGGTTCTCTCATTCTTCTATAATTAAAGCAAGTTTAAAATGCATACACCAGTATTTCTCATTCAATGTTATTAGTTTATTTCTCTTGTTTAGTTACTACTATTTAGTTATTATTGTTTAGTTTATGTTGCAATAACATTGCTTTTTTGCCCTTACATTGCAAGTGCAACACAGCAATACTATAGATTAAATAGGTTCTGTTTGTTATTTTGGAAAACCATCACTTTCATAATTTCTGTTACAATGTGTATTTTGATCTCAAATAACAGGCTATAAAGCAAACTAAAGTACCCATGTGTGCTGGGGACTGTTGGCCTTATCTGTTGAGTCTAAGCAAACTGCCAGGAGGAGATAGGAGAGAAGGATGTCGGAGAACAAAGACATGAGCTTCTTTTTCTAGGGAGAAAAATAAATTCAGAGAGATAGGAACTTTCAGGTAGTGCTGACCAAAAGAGAAATTTATTGTATTGAAGAAAGTCACATATTAGATCAAACTTGTTTTGTCAGGAATTACGAAGAATATATATTTTCCAGCAAGGCATAGAGACAGATGAACTAGATAAAGAGAAATTGGTTGCAGAATGTTTACTTTCTTGAGACCAATCAAAGTGAAGCATGCCAAGTTCACAGTTGAAGTTAACTGAAATAGGGGAGGTTCCAGCTAAGTTCGTGGCATTGGCACCTCTCCCAGTTACTCCAGTTTCTGAGCCCATTCTAATTTTCATGATTTTATAGTAAGTAAGTCTACATCCAAATAAAATGGCATACTTAGGAGAGGAGTATCACTTGGTCTATCTAGCTTCACTTTACAAGGAAGGTCTGGGGAGGCGTTTGTGTAAGGAGCGGGTGGTGAAGGCTGAGATCAGAAGGGAAGACACTACTCTGCTACTCTGTGACTAGTATGGAACAGTGCTTGCCTTGAGCGATAGCTTCTCACACTAATGTGCACATACATCACTCGGGAATCTTGTTAAAATGCAGATTCTGGCTCAGTAGGTCTGGGGCAAGGCCTGGGATTCTTCATTTCAACAAGGTTCCCCAGTGATGCCAACATTACTAGTCCATGGATCACATTATAGAACTCTTGTCTCTCCTCCTGGCATGGATACTACCAGTGTAAATGAACTACATATTCATGAATCCATCTCACCTGTTATATCAGGCAAGAAGCCCCAGGAATAGGATCATTCTCAATTTTGTGAATTTGCTGGACTAGCATCAGAAGCTCTGGTGGCATAGTGCCTAAGGCATTTGACTGTTAACCAACAGTTCTGGTGGTTCAAACCACCAGCCACTTCTCGGAAGGAAGGTTGGGCAATCTACTTCCAGAGTGATACTGCCTCAGAAACCCAAGGAGGGGTCACTATGAGTGGGATCCAACTTGACAGCCGTGTGTTTTAGTTATGTGGTCACTTGATATCTTAGCTACTTTCTCTACCCTTGCTCCCATTAAGCCTATTCAAAGGGGCTAGGAAAAGTAGAAGCAGGGGTCAGAGAAAAGATTATTTATTAAATAAAAAATGATTTTATTAGATTGGAAAAAGGCATAGAGTGTGATGTTGTTAAGAATAACATCATATCTTCCTAGTCTTAAGAAGCTTATCATATAATGCAGAGGTTCTTACCCTGAGAAAAGAGTATCCTGTAGCTCTATATCATTAATCTCTCACTGAAATTTCTTTCCATTATAAAATTAGGCACCACCACAGCAGAATCTACAACTTCATCGCCTATAGAAATCACATTCTGTATTACTATATTGATGTTGTAAATACCACTATATGTCATTTATGTTCATCACTACTTTGAAATTACACTCATTGTTATACTACCAGTAGGTTTCACATGATGCCAGTCTTTCTGCCCAGATGTAAGCCAGTCAGCCACTGAGAAATTCTGGATTCTGTATTGATCAGCCAGCTAAGGATGAGATCATATGTAATGTACTGATGACCCCAACAGCTACATTTTTCCCTGAGTTCCCCGTATGCAATTTCTTATTAGTCAATATATGGAAGGAGGTAAGTCAAAGACCAATCTCTAATGTACTATTCTTATTTTACATAAGCTACAACAGCCTTCAGACTGATGTTTTAAAAATAAAATTAACTTGTCTATATTTTCAATGTTTTGTATTATTCTTTGATGTGCTAACCAAAAAGCATACACACTACTATACCACAAATTTGTTTTTTATATGGAATAGTTGTTAAGTACTTAGCTGCTAACCAAAAGGTCAGTGGTTCAAACCCACCAGCTGCTACATGTTTCTAGCATTCTTCTTCCATAAAGATTTATAGCCTTGGAAACGCTACTCTGTTTTATAGAGTCACTATGAGTCAAAGTCAACTTAATGGCAATGGGCTTGGTTTTGGTATTTTACTATTTTCAATCATATCTATTGTAATCCTATGTATTTTATTTTATGAACTAAAAATACCACTTTAAGAATGAGTCTACTGGTTTCATTTTATTGCCAAAGAAGTCCATACCCAGAAAAAGTAAAGAACCCCCAGACTGATAGAATAATACACTTAATTGTGCTCATGCGTATTCTGTACATAGACCAAGAAGCCATCATTCACATAGAACAACTAGTTTAAAATAAGGAAGGATGTACAAGACAGTTATATCCATTCACCATACTCATGCAATATGTATGCCGAGCAAATAATCAGAGAAGCTGCACTATGTGAAGAAGAATACAGCATCAGGATTGGAGGAAGACTCATTAACAACCTATGATATGAAGAAGACACAACCTTTTATGCTGAAAGTGAAGAGGAATTGAAGCACTTACTGATGAAGATCAAAGACTACAGCCTTCAGTATGGATTATACCTTGACAAAAAGAAAACCAAAATCTTCACAATTGGACCAATAAGCAACATCACAATAAATAGAGAAAAGACTGAAGTTGTCAAGAATTTCATTTTACTTGGATCTACAATTAATGTCCATGGAAGCAGCAGTCAAGAAATCAAATGATGTATTGCATTGGGCATATCTGCTGCAAAAAAAAAAAAAAAAAAGCTCTTTAAAGTATTCAAAAGCAAAGAATGCCACTTTGAGGACTAAAGTGCTCCTGACTGTAGGCATCATATTTTCAGTTGCCACATATGTGTGTGGAAAATGGACAATGAATAAGGAAGACTGAAGCACTGATGTATTTGAATTATGGTGTTGGCAAAGAATACTGAGTATACCATGGACTAACAAAAGAATCAACAAATTTCCCTTGGAAGAAGTACAGCCAGAATGCTCCTTAGAAGCAAAGATGGTGAGACTTCATCTCACATTCATTGGATACATATCAGGAGGGCCCAGTTCTTGGGAAAAGACATCATATTGGTAAAGTGGAGGGTCATCTAATAGAGGATGACCCTCAATGAGATGGATTGACACAATGGCTGCAATGATGGGCTCAAGCATAGCAAATATTGGGAGGCTGGTACACAATCGGGCAATATTCATTTGTTGACACAGGGTCACTATGAGTCAGAACTGACTCAATGGTACCTAATAACAACTAGAAGTGTCCCTTATTTTAATAACTCAATACACTTGAATTGTATTGTTTTGGACCTTTTTTAGCCTTATATTACAGATGACATTGGTAAATGCCTCACTAAATACTCACACAAAACAAGCAATGTTGATTATTTTTTGTCTGTATATAAAAGAGGACTCATTAGAGAAATTATTCTCAGGTCTCTAGGTCAAGAAAGACTGAGAACCTGAATAGCTACTTTTGTTTTTGTTTTATCTCAAGAAGACTGAATGCCATGTAGTTAATTCTGTTTCCTTCTTTGCTTCGGCCATGGGAAGGACAGAGAAAATGGTTACCAACCTGTAACAACTATACACGTGCACATCTGTGTTTTACCTTAACTCTCTCACATATTTATTTTCATTTTTCATTGTGTGTATTTTTCATGCCTACAGACTCCATTTGTGAAGCAGGCAGAATATATATCAAGTAAGTAAATACAGCACATTCAATATGATTCTAATGAATTTATTTGGAAAGAATTTATTTAGTGATTATTATGTTATAAGAATTATTCTATAAGGAAAAGAAAGACACAAAGAGGTGCACAAGAGGTAGACAACAAAGATAAACACTTTTACATATATAATACTGCATTATTAGTGATAACAAACATTAATCTATGGGTAAATAGGTAGATAAACCAAAAACCAAACCCACTGCCGTCACGTCAGATCTGACTCATAGCGACCCCTCCTTGGGTTTCCGAGGCAGTATCACTACAGA